>NC_092239.1:12340819-12523319 GCF_036320965.1 Panulirus ornatus
AATAATAGAAGGAAAACATGTTTAACTCACAAAAAGGATAAATCATGGAGCTTAGGAAAGTACATGCCAATGAATGGATATAGACTTGCAAGTTAGGGAATGAGCAGGCCACTGCGTTGCATGAACACCTTGTGGCCGTTGGCAATTCAGTGGTGTGCCCGTTGCGATGTCTTTCTTTCCCTACATCGCTAAGCTTTGGAACTCCTTACTTTCCTATGTTGTTTCCCGTAACGTCAATGGCTCGACGGTTTAATGAAGGCAGTTTCTTCACATCCTCCAGGATTCTTATAGAGTTTATCTTCTTTCCTGACCTACTTATACAGTTTATCTTCTTTCCTGACCTACTTATACAGTTTATCTTCTTTCCTGACCTACTTATACAGTTTATCTTCTTTCCTAACCTACTTATACAGTTTATCTTCTTTCTTAACCTACTTATACAGTCTATCTTCTTTCCGAACCTACTTATACAGTTTATCTTCTTTCCTAACCTACTTATACAGTTTATCTTCTTTCCTAACCTACTTATACAGTTTATCTTCTTTCCTAACCTACTTATAGTCTTGGCACTTTCGTGTCAGGTATAGTTGATTGAGGCAGAGGCCGGTGTATCTTTGGGACGTTAATTGTCTTGATCAGTTGGTGTCAACATTTGGTCAGCCGAGGGGTAGACATCAGGTTGGCTCCCGGCCAGTTTCTGCGCTTTCCAGTAGTAGAGTTGAAGACGAAGGTAATCTCAGTGTGGCAGACCCAGTGACAAAATCATTGCTCTGAAGAATTCTCAGTTTTATAAGTAGAATGAAAAATACCAACTTCAGAACAATCATTCTCCACCCGAAGGTGTATGTGTGCGTGTGTGTGGAAAGCCTGTGGAATCTCTACTTACTGAAGTGGAGAGTTTGTGGAACTAATTGATGCATCAGTGGTTGTAACTGAGGTATTCCAGATGGATATCTAAATTCGAGAAATTTAGGATCTACAGTGCTTCATTTGAGACCAGGCCTCGATGAGGACATTTGTCTGGACCAGAGACCTCAGCATAAGTTCATATTATTGTCTTACCTGATCAGGTCAGGCATCATCCACCAGCAGCACACACAGCTGCAAAAGGATTGAATCCATTTTCATTACAACGATCAAGACCTTGACGTGGATTTGGCCATCTCGCACTGATACCGGATACCTTATAGATGTCGTCGCGTCGTATTTTGTTTTTTGCCTGTATTTCATCATTACAAGCGGCATCACCCGCACATGAACACTCGAGACACAGAGAGTTTCGGTTCCTCAGAATAATCTGAGCATTTCTGTAAAGAAGATGGGATCACTCTTGGTGCGGCGAAGTCTCCATGAATATCTCATTCTCGTAACTGGGCAACGGAGTTCCCTCACCACGGTACCGGGGGGTAGTCGACTGTGAGGTATTTGCCTCGAGCGATAGTAGGTAGGTAGGCAGGTATGCTGGACACCCAATTAGGGATGAGGTCGCTGTGAGTGCGGGAATTAACACCTCGAGCGCGCCCGAAGCATTATCTCTATTAGCGCCTTAATCTCTTGAGAATGGCGGTACGACACCTTGAGCACGGGGGGTTAGGTATGACCCTTGGGCACGACGGTACGACCCTAAGGATCACGCCTCTGACTTGAGCCTTTAAGGGTCGGGTCAGATGCCACGCCGTTGCTCAAGGATCCTACCATCGTGATCAAGGATACTACCATCGTTCTCAAAGATCACATCCTAATGTTTAAGGATCATACCGCCGTGCCCAAGGATCATATCGTCGTGATCAAGGATGACACCATCATGCTCAAGGATCACATTATAATGTTTAAGGATCATACCGCCGTGCTTAAGTATCATAGCATCATGCTCGAGGATCATACCGTCGTATACTCAAGGATCATATCATCATGCTTAAGGATCGTCTGCACCAAGTGCCCAGTGGCTCACGCTTCTTAAAGCTGTTATCAGTGGGATCTTAACTGTACTATTTCACAGTCCATAACCAATGAGTCCCAAACACTGACTGTGAGACCACGACTGCACCACAACACACACTCCTGCAACACCACATTGCAACATCAACACTGTGTTGAAGGCAAGAGATGTAGAGTAATCTGGATGGATGACTTGGTAGTTAGCAAGTTGGGCGATAAGATAATCCATCAGATTTTTGTGTCAAATAGCTGATCATTGTGCTCTCAAGCACTTAGTGTGTTGTGTTATCAACTGCCCTAACCTGACCACGCTTAGGATAACGTTGGGGAGAGGAGGTAGTGCGAAGCTCTAGATGATTCACACACTACCTCCCCAACACCACACGCTGCCAACCTTCTACCACACACCACTCCACACCAGTGACCACCAAACTCCGTTTAAACACAGTGCCAAATAAGTTAGCCACAGCCAGACGACGACAAGAGACCACCACCCACTCCTCATATCATTCATCACGTACCCCTTTATTCTCACATCATTTGATTACAGCCACGGACCACCTATCCGCTACCACACGCAATCTTAACTCGTGATTAACATGTATCTTTCCAGGACCAGACACCAACCAGCTACAGTTTCTTGCCACCTACTATACACTACCTTCCCCTCTGCATCATTATACTTATTTTCCCCAAAGACTTTGCACCTGTTACCTTGCAAACAGACACCTGCTGCCACAAACGACTGTCTTTAATGCCTGAAACTGCCACCTTACCAATACCATACACTGCGCGATCTCACACATCACCTGCCCACTACCATACGCTACGCGACCTCACACATCACCTGCCCACTACCATACACCACCTACCACAGTTTACTTTTCATCTACCATAACTGCACCCAACTACTGCCCTGCACCACAACGTCAACATACTACCACGCAACTTTTCACCGTAAACACTCATTGCCACAGATCATCCACAGTCTATCACACACCTACACGTAACCACCAACACCACCTTACCATCTGACCCTACCATACACCACCTGATAAACCACCCGCGCTCAACCCTCCACCTGAAGACAGGACCAGTCCACCACCTGCTCCCCACACCTGCATGGGACTCGACAGGTGTGTAAAATCCTTCTTGGCTTCTTGATGGCCACCTCCACCCTTGGCTTTGTTACCAACATTTTTTTTATTCTTCGTATTTCCATCATGTGTGGGGAGAAACGACCCCAAGTGACCTTCCGGCCAGTGTCTCTCCCACCTCTCTCTCTCCCTCTCCCACAACACTGACCAGGCCAGGTGCAACAAGGCCGTGGCGCTCCTCTTGGTTATCTTCTGAGTCGCGTGGGAGTTAAAGGTATTGTGTGGGCCAGGGGAGGCACCAGGTGCTGGGTGGCTTTGTGGAAGGTGTGAAGGCCAGGGCGGTCAGGTGTTGCTATTGTCCCAGGTGTGAGGTTGTGCATGTGTAGGTAGTCTGTTTTACCGACACGAAGATTTCTTCCAGAACTTGCTTGTGTTTTAAACCCTCCTGCCGAAAACGCAGTAAGACGGATCAAACGGACGAGGAGCGGTACGGCTTCTGTCTCTGTCCAACGAAATCAGCGATGGAAAAAAAAAAAAAAAAAAAGAAATCCTGCATATCGTTCAGATCTTAGCCACGCCCTCTCAAAAATATGTGGGGGTAGAAAAAAATAAACAAAAAAGGAAGTTTGCTTTCGTAAGACAATGTAAAAGTTACTTTATTGTCTCCGTCACAACAATAGAGCTATAGCTAAGGCCTTCATATGAACCTGCCTGGCTAGCTGTGTTAAATCACATCCGTCTCATAATTCTGTAATTTCTTTCGACAGGTATGATAGCAGCCTACGCGTCACTGGATGTACTAATTTGGAACTAATTTCCGAAAAGTAATAAAAAAAAAAGAGAATAATCTTCCGATACGATAATCTAAATTTCAGTTACATATCGTCGCGATGCAGGTGTGGGTCATTAGCCATCATCACCGAACGTCTTCCAACCCCGCCCACTTTGACCTGGTTTGACCTGTGAACTCGTGACGTCACAAGGCGCCAAGCAGTCTGTCCGGGAGACTCCCCAGAGAATACCACCCTCGCCTTGAGGTCCAGGACAACACATGGGGGTTACTTCGTGATGAAATAGAGAAAGGCGTTGGATCCCATGCTTAGGGAAAGAATAGACGTAAGGATAGTATACTGTGGCTAGAGTGAGGCTAGGATACTAAAGCGGATGGGGGATGATGAGAGATGGGGATAAACTCCAGTATTGTATTGAGATGGTAATATATTGTGTAGATTGAGGATACGAGATGATCAATAATTGTATTATTTATTTTCATTATTCATTAACGGGGTCTTTAAAAGCTGGAAATAATGTGAAAAGAGTATTATTAAGTTACTTTAGCCTTCAGATATGAATCCAGATGAAAAAGGTGTTTTAGTCATGGACACCACACACACACACACACACACACACACACACACACATTACCATCAATAGGGTCCTTGAGAACAGACTTTCTTAAAAACTAGAAAATTTGGATTGGCAATTCAAAATCCTACATGAGAGGCTTTCCCGACACAGCTAGTTTTGAACATACTTATTGTTGGAGAAAGTTCCCAACATTTTAAGAGCATTTAGGTTACTGCATCGTACACACACCAGCTAAGTTCATACGCCGTAGATCACTGTAGTTACTAAGTAGACTAAGAATTGATTGTATAGTCACAATACTCGAACAAACATGTCAGGTGCAACAGTAGAACATTGAATAGTATGCTGCTGAGTTCGAATTTAAACATCTTACACCATACACCTCAAAATCCCGGAGTTACTGTATAACAGTATGATAGTACACTTGTCAGTATATTTTCGCACAAGGAGTTAGCGGGCCTGGCCAACCACACACCGAGATTTGCGAATGGTGGCGAGGATATTGTTGATGGAACCTGTTCGGGGGGGCACGAGATCCACTAAACGACTCAGGATGGAAAAAGAGTGCAGTTCCTCTGGATTTCCTCGCATGTTTGGCATAGGACACATGATAAGATGATGAAATAGCAAAAGTTTATGCCCTAAAAGGATTTGATTTACTATATATAGCCCGGATATGCCTACGAGTTGCCTGAAAACAATCTTTCGGTAAGAATTTGAACCACAACTTTTGGGCCCATGGACCGAATTCGACAGGAGCAAATCCATATCCCATTGCGATATGCTAGAACCATATTTATATGGTTTAGCTACCACGACCTGTAGTCAAGAGCTTGAGTTATTTTGGAGACGAGGCCTTATGTGAAGGGACTCTGGCTTGGCGGCCAGTTATATTAAGGTGGCTAACCCTTTATTTTCATTGTTTTAGCTTGATGTTGGCGTTGCCAGACCCTTACTAGGCTACAGACACTTGTGAGGTCTTTGCCACTCCTGATACTTGAGTAATCCAAATGTAAACTTTGCCAGAAATATTACTCTAACACCTAGCAACGTTATGTACATGACTGTAGTAGAATTAATGAATTCGGAGAATATTCCCACTGCGCATCGTAAGATACCGTACATATTTGATTGCCATCCTTGACAGTGTTCTACTTACGATACTTGAAAAGTATCCTAACATTGCCTGTTATAAACTTCACTTATTTCATGTCTTGATACATATATCCAGTGATTGTTGCTTAACCTTTGTGAGTAGTGTTCACTCTGTAAACAGTTGAATAATTCATTCAATCTAGTCCAATCTTTGTAAACATTTATCCTATGTTATTTGTAATACAATTCAGACATTGACACCCATTTCCTGGACGTTTTATGCATTCTGTCCTCTTTTGTGCCACCACCCACAAAATAGGTAGGAGTGCACAATGAATTTTCTACGTTGAGGCAAAAACAGAATTGAATTATCTACGTTGAGGCAAAAACAAAATATTAAGGAGTCGAGTTGGGGAGCCTATATGCAGTCTAACCCAGCAACCCAACTTACAGGCTTCCGCAAGCGGCTGCGGACGGGTTTCAGGGAGATCTATGAATCAGACTTTGTATATAGGAAGCTGCCATCCCATGCCAGTATGTGCATGTTTAACGAGAACACAAAGAATTTACTACATTTTATTATGGGAGACTCATGTAGCCGAGAAACTCTGGAAAATTGATAGCAGTATGAAATTGTAGCAGAGCACAGAGCATGTGTGCTGGTGGGAGAAGCCAGGTTTACCAGAGATGCATCCAAAACTGCAGAACTAATGACTGACAGCATATGAGATTGCATGTATTGTACCCAATATTCCTGCATATGCATTGATATTGTGAAGTTGTACGTAAGGAAAGGATGTATGATAATGTGACTCGTTACTGTGTAACTCGAAGTGAGCTGGTCGACAAAACTTCGTATTAAAGCGAAGTCCTCACCATATTTCTTCAAACTGTGTTATAGTTAAACAAAACTACATTTTACCATCATGATATCGCCGGAATCATGCCTAGCTTATTATTTTCATTCTATTATCGGTATGTAAGTCATTCTGCACACCTCATAGTTTTCTACGGAGACTGTTAGAAATCTTGGCATGTGTTTACCCATCTACTGTTGATACATTACTAATCTTCATACGCCATCTGTTGCAGGTCGCCGCCAACCTGGAAGAGAAATGGTCGCCTGGAGTCTGTTGCCAGTCGTCTGATTAAAAAGAATCCTGCGTTCGATAAACGACCAGCCATGGTAAGCTATATCTGCCCACACTTGTATTTTCACAATCATGTGGTAATTTCAATATTCTAAGCCTCTCTCCATCCGCCTAGAACTCTAAGTATGATTTTATTTAGATTGCATTCATACATTCTGGCAAAGATGATGTACTAGCTGCAGCTTACGCAGTAGTAATGCATTTGTGATACTCAATTGAAACGCACTCTTGAAGTAATTGCAACATACGACAAGGGACAACGTTAGCTCTTGGTTTGGTTTGGTTATGTAGACTTTTGATCCATGGAATGCCAAGAGTCATTAAGGCCGTCATTTGTCATGTCATAACCTCCAAATGGAAAAGTGTGAATATATGACTTAAAGATTTTCAAGATGATACTACGACCGTTTACATTCCCATTAAGCATACACCCCTTGTATACAACGTTAGCTTAGGTTAGGAGTGTGTTTATTGGTGGGCAGTCGCTGGCGCGATCTGAACCGACCAATCATCGTTTTTTGTTCAAGGAAGAGAACGTAACTCGCCATTTTTATGGTGGACTGAGTGAATATTTGTAGACAACTGAAACCCAAAAATTCATTTGTTATATAAGTAAATGAATACTTATTTCTTTTCTAAAAAGCCATAGATGAATGGCACAGTAATTAATCACAATATTACTTGTGAAGTTATCATTAGTAAGTAGCATCTGCACGGTAATCATTTGGAAGTCTTCTCAGGTGGGGGAGCTTCGATGACATGATTTTCCAATTAGTGTGTGCACCTTAGGAGTTACAGCGTTAGTTAGAGTGACAAGGGAAAGGCGAGAGGTTATTCGTTTTCTCACTTTGGAAGAAAAGCGAGTGAGGGATGACCTGATCACAGCCTTGAAGTTTTTTTTTTTTCATTTTTTAAACATCGATCATGTAGGTAATGATCGATAACGTAGGCAGTGAACAGTACTTCGAGAGATGTAGGGAAGAAGTAACATGAAATCAAGCAAGAAACTTGTTTTTAAAAAGATATAAATAATTATTTCTGTATTATGATAGTGGTAGATGAATGGTTTAGAATGATATATAGTAAATGCAGACAGCATACTTAGATTTAAGTTGTAAGAGGAAAGAATTTTCAAAACATGGGTCCCCACGAGCTGAAAACTCCCTCACGTTCGATACAAAAAGGCAATCACACACACACACACACACACACACACACACACACACACACACACCATCCCAAGCCAGGTACTCATTTATTAACCAGGCCCAAGGGTCGGATGACCCTCTGTATGGGTGATCATTAACCAGGCCCAAGGGTAGGATGACCCTCTGTATGTGTGATCGTTAACCAGGCCCAAGGGTAGGATGACCCTCTGTATGTGTGATTGTTAACCAGGCCTAAGGGTAGGATGACCCTCTGTATGTGTGATTGTTAACCAGGCCCAAGGGTAGGATGACCCTCTGTATGTGTGATTGTTAACCAGGCCCAAGGGTAGGATGACCCTCTGTATGGGTGATCATTAACCAGGCCCAAGGGTAGGATGACCCTCTGTATGGGTGATCATTAACCAGGCCCAAGGGTAGGATGACTCTCTGTATGTGTGATTATTATTCTATTATTTGAGATTGTTGTTCTCTTGTTACAGGGAGAGAGTTTTACACTCGAGATACCTCGTTCCGTTGAGGTCTCGCTGACAGTGTTGTTATATTGGAAGACAACATTAAAAGCACTTTTTTTTTTTAGCACCTATTTTAGCATGTTGCTTTTGAACTATTACCATCGGGCTGGATCTCAATAGCAGCACATCCGTCCCTCCTATTGCCCGAACTGAGAGGCTATCAGGGTAAATGCAGTAGGCTATGTTAAATTCAGTCTGAAGTTTATCTGTTTAAGAGCACTGAATCAGGCTAAGTGTTGAAGGTTAAGACTTTAATCAATTAGTTTCCTAGCTGATTAATCAATATGGGGATGTCAGACATATTTATAGGCAAGGAAGGCGAAAAATGTTGCTACTACCAAATTTTAGATAAATTACGTATGCCATGCATTGTCATGCCGTTGGCAGTTATATGGATCCATTTCGATTCACTTGTCCTACGTTATGCATGTTTTAACATTTCTGTAAATGCGACAGTATCTGAATCACCAGGCAGAAGTGTCAACGCTAATCATAAGATGGTTTTCAAGTATACTGTCCTCAATGCTGGGTATACGAAGTTCTTTCTGCATGCTGGAGTGAGTACTTTAGTGGCCTTCCGGAAGCCAAGAATGATTTACGAAACTTCGTTTTGAATACGTTCTTCAAGTCTGTTAATATCCTAGCTGTTATGTTGGACTCTAGTAGAGCTGGTGCGTGGGAACTAGAGTGAGTACTTTAGTGGTCTTCCGAAAGCCAAGAATGATTTACGAAACTTCGTATTGAATACGTTCTTCAAGTCTGTTAATATCCTAGCTGTTATGTTGGACTAGAGCTGGTGCGCGGGAATCTGTTTGAAACCTGAAATATAAGCCTGGTGCATTATTTTAACATTGCTGATATTTGCACCATAACTGGGATTGTACCCTACACCCCTTAAGAGCTCTGAGTCTGTAGAATTGTGTGAAAATGTCGATTTAGTCTTTTACGCACCACCTGCAATACGTGGGACTGATATACCATTGTATTTAAGGGAGGAGACAGAATCAGTTGCTTTGTCCGTCTGTTTCCAGTTTAGATGGTTCTCTCTGGGCCGTTAACTTTCGATACACATGAATAAGGAAGCAGCTTAATTGTAAAATTCCGTAGACTCCAGGGTTTCATCGCTTTCCAGGCGCTGAATTTTTCGATCCACAGCATCTCGTCGTGCAGAAGGAGAGGCTACATAAGAGTTCGCAAGGAGTGAAAGTTGTGAATATGTGCGTGACGGGTGGGGGATCTAAGGGTTTAAGTCGATAAAGAAAGCAAGACAATAGCGGGAGGATTTTGATAATGGTGCCAACGTACGATCCCTTTCTTCAGCTCTTCCTTCATCTCGAGCTTCTTTTTGATTAGTTGACTAGTTACTGTTGTGACCTTCCAGGTCTTTAATGTCTCATCTATGCATTTTCAGCCAGATGGCTGCCTTAATTCAATAAACCGTTCATTATTATTATCATCATTATTATTATCATTATTGTTATCATTATTATCATTATTATTATTATTGTTGTTGTTGTTGTTGTTGTTATCAATATGATTATTATTATTATTATTATTATCATTATTATTATTATTATTATTATTATTATTATTATTATTATTATTATCATCATCATTATTATTATCATTATACACACACACACACACACACACACACACACACACACACACACACACACCAGCCTAAGGCAGGTACCATTTGAATATTCAAATGCTTTTTTTTTTTCTTTTACATTTATTGCTTTGTTCAACTTAACAATTATTTTACCAGATCCAGTTACATCTACTCGTCTCTCCCAACTCTTCCTCTGTCCATTTTTCCTGTTACGTTTTACTGGACGGCATTTGTTGATATCTGTGTTGATGAGATTGTGGTTCATGATGCTGTTCCTACCTGCGGTAGAGTAGTCTGTCTTCCCCTGTTGGGCTGAGACGGGTGGCGCCCGTCTCGTGGCAACAAGCTGGTGCATCCCCTCCGGCACGACCTTGTAACTCACCCGTCCCTCAGACGACCTGTATGACCCTACGACCACCCTAGGGCACGACCTTGTAACTCACCCGTCCCTCAGACTACCTGTGTGACCAAACGACCCCTCCGACCCGACCTGGTAACTCACCCGTCCCTCAGACTACCTATGTGACCTAACGACCCCTCCGACACGACCTTGTAACTCACCTGCCCCTCAGACGACCTGTATGACCTTACGACCCCCTCCGGCACGACTTTGTAACTCACCCTTCGTCAGTAATAATACTACAAAGAATATCTTAATCAGGAATTCCAGAAAATTCTGGATGCATCTATAAAGTGCCATGTGGAAATTGTGATAAATTTTATGTTGGGCAGAATGGTAAGGATCTTTCTGTTAGACTTAAGCAACATAAATATAGTATAAGAACGGGACAAGAATCAAATGCCACGTTTAATCACGTTAAAAACTATGATCACTGTATTGACTGGAGTAATGCCATCTCAGTTATTAGCTCTAACTCTATTACGACGAGAAATATCATTGAATCTTCTATTATCAAATACACAAAGAATTATAATCTTAATATTAGTGATGGTCTATACAAATTAGATAACTTTATTGTTGATGAAATTTGTAAAATGATAAGTTTATGAACGCTTGTTGTCTGTCTTGGACAATCGCATGTTTACTAAATGGCGTCCTAGCTTCGTTTCTTCGATGTATATCAACTGACTGTTATATTTCTCTCTTGTGTCTCCCTTGATGATGTGATTATTACACGAAAGTGCACTTGGGAATTTTTCGTGTTTCATTTTCCCCGTGGACTCATAGGAATATATATATATATATATATATATATATATATATATATATATATATATATATATCCCTGGGGATAGGGGAGAAAGAATACTTCCCACGTATTCCCTGCGTGTCGTAGAAGGCGACTAAAAGGGGAGGGAGCGGGTGGCTGGAAATCCTCCCCTTTCTTGTTTTTTTTTTTAATTTTCCAAAAGAAGGAACAGAGAAGGGGGTCAGGTGAGGATATTCCCTCTAAGGCCCAGTTCTCTGTTCTTAACGCTACCTCGCTAACGCGGGAAATGGCAAATAGTATGAAAAAAAAAAAAATATATATATATATATATATATATATATATATATATATATATATATATATATATATATATATATATATATATCACTGTAGGTCACTTGCGTGCGATCTAGTATTTGCTTATAACCAAGAGGAAATATGAATCACGATAAATACCACGTGCTCTTTCTTTTGATTAATACATCGTCAGTGGAGATGAGAGATGTATTAATCGCACCCAAGTTGATGTATTCACTCATCGTGTCTCAAACCATCACGATTCTGTCAAAATTTATACTTTTATTTCCATGTTTCGTATGGCCTTAAGAATTTGCGATCCTTAATTCTTAAATGAAACAATCGATTATACTTATGATATTGCAAGGAAAACTCAGTTACTCTGAGTGGGGGTTGCTGACAAATGCATACAGAATGCGAGGAAGACCTACTAATTTGATGAGAAGGAAGACAAATTCAACAACAAATGTATATATATTAGTTCTACCTAACATGAGGAATTTACACCTCTTACAAGTATTTTGAAACGTAACATTTAAGCCGTTTTCAAATAGTCAAACCACCATATGGCATTCCTTGATAAAGAACATTCCATCATTTAATGAAACATCAGGTGTTCTACTTTGTTCCTTGTAGAGTCTATAATGAGATGTATTTTGGCACAGCGGATTAATCTTTAAAGGAAGGGGATTTAACAGCTTGAATATTTTGGCACAGCGGATTAATCTTTAAAGGAGGGGGATTTGATAGCTTGAATATTTTGTAAGGATAGCCTCTGAATCGAACGCAGAGTTCAAATATATAAAAGATTATTCATATCCTAGAAATCAAATATAAATCATTCATATCCGATAAATCATCTATAACTCATTCATATCTGATAAATCATCTATAAATTATTCATATCTGATAAATCATCTATAAATCATTCATATGTGATAAATCATTTATAAATCATTCATATCTGATAAATCATCTATAAATTATTCATATCTGATAAATCATCTATAAATTATTCATATCTGATAAATCATCTATAAATCATTCATATGTGATAAATCATTTATAAATCATTCATATCTGATAAATCATCTATAAATTATTCATATCTGATAAATCATCTATAAATCATTCATATGTGATAAATCATTTATAAATTATTCATATCTGATAAATCATCTATAAATCATTCATATGTGATAAATCATTTATAAATCATTCATATCTGATAAATCATCTATAAATTACTCATATCTGATAAATCATCTATAAATCATTCATATGTGATAAATCATTTATAAATTATTCATATCTGATAAACTGGGGAAGTCAAAAATTGTTGACCTTTGTGTGTCACTTATACAAAGGCTTATTGCTGAAGCCTCTCTTATCAGAGTTAACAGCACCATAGATATGAATGAAGACATTTATAAACTAGATACTATCTTAATGAAATCTCTGGTGAAATGTGGTAAAATTAAGAAAACGGTTGCTGACCTGACGTCCTTTGCCAGGTAGAGGGACGGGTTACTTTACTATTCTGGTCAACCTTTCCATGTCTCTCAGGTCAACTGTTCCCTGTTTCCTCAGCTGTGGTGAAGTCCGGTTTAGTCTATATTAATGATGACTCTGTATTCTTGAAAATGGCTCGAATTACAGTCGAAAACTCGGAGCTTCAGAGTTTATGTTTTTCAGAGACTTTACTTATATATATATATATATATATATATATATATATATATATATATATATATATATATATATATATATGTATATATCTTTTTCTTTTTTTCAAACTATTCGCCATTTCCCGCATTAGCGAGGTAGCGTTAAGAACAGAGGACTGGGCCTTGAGGGAATACCCTCACCTGGCCCAATTCTCTGTTCCTTGTTTCTTGTATCTCCCGTGATGATGTGATTAGTACACGAAAGTGCACTTGGGAACTTACCGTGTTTCATTTTCCCCGTGGACTCATAGGAATATATATATATATATATATATATATATATATATATATATATATATATATATATATATATATATATATATATATATGCGATTTAACTGCACAAGGCGTAAATAGGCGTAATAGATGTTAGATCATGGTGTTTACAAGAACACTACTTCTTCAGTGTCGGGCGTACGATCACAGTGCCAACAGTTGGGGGGTGCCGAGGGTGGGTGCCTGCCTCTTATAAAGTTCGACATTCATCGCTCCGTCTCATATCTCTCTCGTAATCGCTTCCCATGAGAGTGAACGTATCCTCCGTTTAGGGTTAGACTCCCGAAGAATTAACGGTAGAGATACGAACGTACAACACCCTCCCGAGAATTCGGTGTGTAGTTCCGTGGACGTGAACAAATTGGACGGCGTCGTGTGCAACAACGAGCTCTTAAAAAGTTAGCTCCAACCCGCCGCAGGTAAGCCATATTGCAGGCCACCGTAGTCTACGGTACAGACTAGCGTTCATGTTACGAAATATGTTATTCTCGAGTTCAAAATCGCTGGCGAGGAGGAGCGAGACCGACGATATCAGTGTGGGAGAGAGGAGGAGTGTTGGTGGACCTTGGTAACAGCTTCATTGAAATTAATTTAGTTGTTTATTTATATATCCAATCTTCTGGATGATTCCCGGAGTTTATGCCGTAATTTTTGTGTCACATATCCAATTTTGTATGGTATTTCTATTGACGTATCATCGTTCTGCCCATCGCAAACATTATCTGGACGCAAAATATGTTAGGGTAAAAGTCGAGTAATTCGTAGCCTAGGCCACTTGGAGTGTGGCGTGACCTTGGCATCCAGTGAGTTGTGTGTGTTAGGATAATCTTTTTTTTTTTTTCCGTAGAAGTACCAACTCGTTTGGTCTCCAAGTCATGCCAGACCACACCAGTCCACTGTTACTGTATTTGATTCACTATCACACTCAACACGCTTCATTGACGTTATTTTACAAGGATTCAAATGTTCGGAGGTAGGGAAGTTGATTCCACTTATACAGTTTATATACTTTTTTGTGTGTGCAGAAGCCACAGAGTTGTGAGCTAACGAATTGCTTTACTTTTGCCAGTATTCATTTTACCACGGCTTATATAGCCCCATCCCGGCCTCTGTGCCACAGACAATCCCACCAGGGTGTGAGGTAGGTGTTTTATCTAGATGGGTCATTTCTTAGTTTTCCATTGCTTATTTCTGCTGACGTTCTCACCTTACCATTACTACTACTACTACTATTACTACTACTACTACTACACACTTTTTTTTGTTAGATGAGACGGCACAGGCAGCTAAGGCCCCAGTGAAGGCCAGCCCATTAATAAATATATATATATATATATATATATATATATATATATATATATATATATATATATATATATATATATATATATATATATATTCCTATGAGTCCATAGGGAAAATGAAACACGATAAGTTCCCAAGTGCACTTTCGTGTAATAATCACATCATCAGGTGAGACGCAAGAGAGAAATATGTCAGTTGATATACATCGAGGAGACGAAGCTAGGACGCCATTTGGTGAACATGCGATTGTCCAAGACAGATTGTCTGTGTGTGTGTGTGTGTGTGTGTGTGTTATTACACATTCGTGTTATGGTAAGGGAGCTTTACATTCATGGAGTCTGACCTCTTATCCTTTGTATTTTCGTCATATAGGTCTTTATTTTCATAGTGGGACTCGCCTGTCCCTCCTCGTGCGGCAAAGATTGTTTTACACGTCTAGAAATATGCTGCTAAAAACCTGCTTTCGCACTTCCCTCCGTACGCATCTCTTACCTAACTACCTCATAGTTTGGACTTTATCAACTTTAAAAAAAACAACAAAAAAACTGCTGTGCTGTGAACTCTTAAAATTCTATACATATAGTTCTCATTTTCTTAAACATATCACACTGTTCACTGTGTTCAGTACTTGAAGGTAATAGTTCTGATATTGACCGAGATGTGTACTTTGCTCTCTTCACGACCCCCTTCTCCTCTGACGCTGTGGTGCCAAGATCGGCATGATGTCAAATGGGTCTCCTTCACAACACGGCTCTTGCAATCTCTGTTTCCCTCGGTGTGTTCCTCATCGTCAGGTCTGTTGAAATTCTTTCACATCCGCATGACTTTATTTTTTTTGCCATATATCGAACCATAGCAGCATCTTGTCTAAGGGTCTTTTTCAGTCAAGTACGCGTTATTAAGCTTTCCTTAACTATAGTATCAGTAGGAAACATAGGTAGACATGAATCTGCCTCGCTTGGCAGATGAGTAGTAGCGATATCTCTGAGGGACGCCACTCATCGCCCTCACCCAGACTAGGAACGCTACCCTGACGCGTTATTTGGGTAGGCCCTACCTTGGGCGGGTTTGTGTTGTCATCTCTCGCTTGACGGGGGGTCATAATCGAGTGCCCTCTGGCAGTTCAAGAACGTACGATCCACCCATCAGTCCCTTTTTCAGCGGGATGTTACTTACTCTCGCATCGAAGTCCTTCGTCACGCAAGATCTTTCTCTCTGAATCCATCTTGTGCCCTACTTAGGTACCTGGTGTTGGTCCAATACTCCTCCACCTTTCCTCTCTTTATGTGCTCTACTTTCTGCCAGGCCATGCTCGTTCTTGATACCAGTCTAGAGTTCAGGGCTACTCACCTGTATTTGTTACTTTCATTCTGACACTGCGTTGTCTCTCTCCCCCCATTACGATGAAGCATTGCCCTCGCTTATGGAAGCTCTGAAATCACATCGCCAGTGGTTTTACAAGGGTGTGTCCGGGAACTCTGAGTAAACACTGTAGGATGCCAAGTGATCCTTTCTTCTACTGGATATATTGTCCGTATACTCTAATGCATCGTCCCCTTCCCTGGCTGGTATTAAAAGTCATCCCGTGTTAACAAACTCTTGAACTGCACCAGTCTCCTCCTCACGTACTTCCTTAATCGATTTAACAAATCTTCTCTGTAGCTCCTTTATCAAATAATTTGGGTCATTTTACTCTCGATTGCTTCCTACTAGATTTATGAAATAGTTTTAGTGTTATTTTAGCTTGTCAGGTATGTGCTTTTCATGCCTCACTTGTTCCCTTTTTTTTTTTTATCTTCAGTAGTCAGTTTTTGCCTCTCTCTCTCTCTCTCTCTCTCTCTCTCTCTCTCTCTCTCTCTCTCTCTCTCTCTCTCTCTCTCTCTCTCTCTCTCTCTTTCAATGATCGGGACCACAGCGGGAAATTTGAAAATCAAGCAGACTTACCCATCACATAACGTGAGGAAAACACTCTCCCCCCGTCGCTGGACCCTATTTTCTTCCTCCTTTGAATTAGCCTTAGAAGACGCGTTTTGCCCCAGAATTGTGCGCTTCATCGTCCCCACCGAGAGCAGCCATCCAACCACTGTACTTTGTCCCCTCTTTAACCTTCCCAGAAACTCTGAGATTCGCACGTCCCTGTTGGCGTTCCGCTTCCAATTACACCGACACGAACTCTGGTTCATTCCCCAGCATTGCCTTGTCCAGTTGAGATATTCAGCGGCAATTGCAGCTCGTGTCTGGTGATAATCCTGGGTGGTGTGGTGTGCAAGCCCTGGGTTTCGTGCTCTGCATCCCAGTGTGCTACCAGGTTTGCTAGGAGCTTCAGTTCCCCCTCCCCTAAGGTCTGGTGGGGTCTCGCCACCATGCCGTCAGACGAGGGTTCTTGGATTGGTCCTCCATGTCATTCAGATACCGTTACCCGGCAACACACCTGGAAATCTGCACAGACACAGTTTCGGCCCTGGTCCGAGCGTATCTCGGTAGGTAGACCATAACGGGTGGAAAAAACTGGTCCATTTCTGCAGTGCCCTCGTGTGGTCAGGTTGGCATAGGCCCAACAGCCACATGGTGAGGCAGGCAGTCCATGGTTACATACTCCACGTTCCCGGCCTCGAAGACTGGCACTGGTCCCGGTTTGTGTGCGGCTACTTTCCTCGTGGGTGTTTCAACTTGACAAGACTGCAAGGGTAGCGTGTGTCATCGTCCTTGGTCCCCTCACTGGTATATGCATCAGACGACCTACACCACAAGCGTGATCCATCCGACCCCAATAGTGCTGACGGAGTGTTTTCCGCCCCAAGAGAGTGACGGGTGGAAGCGCTTATACGCAACTCTCAAGATGGCATCCATCAACTTCGTCGGCACGTCTTGATACCTGCACTTGCTGATACCATCATCCCTCCTCCATCAGTGGTACAAGACGGCGTTGTCTAACCGTAGGAAGCCCCACCGTCTCTTGTAGATCTTGGCGAGGCATTGTTGGTTGCAGCTTGTCCGATGTCTCCCTCATATGCTAGGCGATGGGGTCGCAGACCCTAGTTGGCCTCCTGTTGACGTCTGAAATTCACTTCGGCAGTGACTGGTGACCGTGACCATCTTAAAAGATGACAGGAGCTATCTTAAGGTTGGCCCACCGATGCCCTGCGCGACCAGTATTTATTAGCTCCTTGCCCCAGTAAAGTCCTTCAGGCGTCTGCCTGCATTCATTCCGCAGATGTTTCATCCATTTACACGTTCAGTGCAGCTCCTGCAGTCCGCCTTGTCCTTGTAGAGCCTTCCCAAGCCTCGCGATCACGCCTCCATCCTCTGGCCTGCAGTGCCTGTACATCCCTTAGGATATTCGCATATTCAGACCTGGAAGACTGGCACCCCTTTCTACTCAGGTTGTGGGCCATACTCTCAAGAATCACCACGATCAGGTCCTAGACGCTCGCTATCCTTACCTTTCACGCCTTGTGATACCTGACGTGGTCGTCTCACTGGCTGGATTATAAGATGGACCTAATCTCTGGTTACAATGCCCACGGCATCCTCTAGGTGGGCTGGCCTTCCCTGTGATATACTTCTGTTGTCATTGGAGCTTTATTCCGGTGAGCCGAATGACAGTTGTATAACTTCTCTGTTTTTTATGTATTTCATTTACTTCTTGTTAGCTGAGACGGCACAGTCAGATGGATAGCATAATAAAGGCCATATCACCATTACACACACACACACACACACACACACACACACACACACATATATATATATATATATATATATATATATATATATATATATATATATATATATATATATATATATATATTATCCCTGGGGATAGGGGATTAAGAATACTTCCCACGTATTCCCTGCGTGTCGTAGAAGGCGACTAAAAGGGGAGGGAGCGGGGGGCTGGAAATCCTCCCCTCTCATTTTTTTTTTTAATTTTCTAAAAGAAGGAACAGAGGGGGCCAGGTGAGGATATTCCAAAAAAGGCCCAGTCCTCTGTTCTTAACGCTACCTCGCTAACGCGGGAAATGGCAAATAGTTTAAAAGAAAAAGAAAATATATATATATATATATATATATATATATATATATATATATATATATATATATATATATATATATATATAAATTTCTATGAGTCCACGGGAAAAATGAAACACGATAGGTTCCCAAGTGCACTTTCGTGTAATAATCACATCATCAAGGGAGATACAAGAAAGAAATATAAGTCAATTGATATACAACGAAGAGACGCCATTTGGCAAACAAGTGATTGTCCAAGACAGGCAACGAGCATATTATAAACTTATTATGTGGACAAGAAGGGGAATTATTTACAAATTTTATCAACAATAAAGCTATCCAATTTGTATACACCACTAATATTAAGGTTATAATTCTTTGTGTATTTGATAATAGAAGATTCAGTGATATTTCTTGTGGTACTGGAGTTAGAATGAATTCTACCTCTGTCCGTATTCCAAGGGTGTCGTAATAGGCGATTATATAGGGTTATGGAACTCCCCGCCCTCATTCTGGTACTCCAATTTCTAAAAGATGAAAAAAAGAAATGGAGCCAAGCAAGGAGTACTCATCCTCCTCGAAGGCTCAGACTGAGGATATCTTAATGTATGTGGGAAGGAGAGATAGGAAGGATGCTTGAGGAAAGGAACCTGGACGTTCTGGCTCTGTGTTAATCAGAGCTCAAATGTAAAGGGGTATATATGGTTTGGAAATGTCTTGGGAGTAAAGTCAGGGATTGGTGGGAAGGCAAAATCTGAAGCAGTGGTTTTGGGAGTGTGTGTGAAGAAGAGTGAGGAAATGAACTCGACACAGATGTGGGTAAAAATGAAGGTTGGTTGCGATAGAAGGTGGCCTGTTAGTGATTATGCACTTGACCGTGAGAAGCAGGATGATATAAGACAAGTGTTTTGGGAGCAACTGATTGAGTTTGTCAGCAGTGTTGATTCAAGAGAACGGGTAATGGTGATGGGTGATTTAAATGCGAAGGTGAATAATGTGGCAGATGAGGGTATAACAGGGGCATGGAGCAGTCAGCCATACGAGTGGACATGGCGAAGAGTTGGAGTTGTTGGCTGGAAAAAGACTAGTGATTGGGAATGCCTGGTTTTAAAAGAGGGATACACAAGTATAGGTTTGGGAGTAAGAGAGATGGTCATCGGGCATTACTATGTATTTACCTGTATCTCTGACGCCTGCTCCCTAAGGAGACTTCCATCAAGGGGTGGCCACGGTAAAAGTCTCCACTTTACATGGATTACTGGATTACATCCTAATTAAAGGGCGTGCATAAGATAAACCTAGATGCAAATTTTCCAAAAGAAGGAACAGAGAAGGGGGGCCATGTGAGGATATTCCCTCAAAGGGCCAGTCCTCTGTTCTTAACGCTACCTCGCTAATGCGGGAAATGGCGTATAGTATAATATATATATATATATATATATATATATATATATATATATATATATATATATATATATATATATGTATAGGAAAGGATCACAGTTTTGCGCGTGATCAAGTATATTCCTATGAGTCCACGGGGAAAATGAAACACAAGTGTTTCATTTTCCCCGTAGACTCATAGGAATATATATATATATATATATATATATATATATATATATATATATATATATAT
Source organism: Panulirus ornatus (assembly GCF_036320965.1). Classification (NCBI taxonomy): domain Eukaryota; kingdom Metazoa; phylum Arthropoda; class Malacostraca; order Decapoda; family Palinuridae; genus Panulirus; species Panulirus ornatus. The sequence continues at coordinate 12,361,198 of NC_092239.1, forward strand.
ATATATATATATATATATATATATATTTTCTTTCTTTCTTTCAAACTATTCGCCATTTCCCGCATTAGCGAGGTAGCGTTAAGAACAGAGGACTGGGCCTTTGAGGGACTACCCTCACCTGGCCCAATTCTCTGTTCCTTCTTTTGGAAAATAAAAAAAAATATATATATATATATATATATATATATATATATATATATATATATATATATATATATATATATATATCCGCTTGTTGTCATACACTTGTGTATATCCCTCTTTTTTAAACCAGGTATCCCCACTCACCATTACTCTTCCAGCCGACAACTCGAGGAGCTCTTCACCATTTCCAGGTATGCCCTCAAATGCATCACTATTCTCCTTCGCATTTAAATCACTCAGTCACTTATACCCGGTCTGTTGAATCAACACGGCAGACACACTCAATCAGTTGCTCCAAACCGCTAGTCGATTATCTTTCTCCTTATGGTCATGTGCATACTCGCTGATAAAAATCATCCACCCATCACAATCTTTCATTTTTCCCCACGTCAGCCACTCAGATATTCTATCGACCCGGCCCTAAGGGAGGATGAACAGCTAAGTTAACTGCAGCAGGCTGGCTTCCGCGAGAAGGATACAGTACAATACGTTTTGAGGTTTACTTTTTTTTTTTTTTGTCACAGGAGATTAGACATTAATAGGAACTTTATGATGGACGTTGTGATGTCTGTTGCTTTTCCCTCTCTGCTGAGCTTAAAATTTCTTAATTCGTAAGAAATATTATATGCTGAAAAGGAGGGAGTCAAAAATTGACATGAACATTACAAAAATCTTGAAGTACGTGTACTGATATTTTTTTTCCACTAAGAAATGTGTAAACGCTTAAAATGTTTTAATATTTTTTGTAGACTAGAAAGATCACTGCACTCTTTCATATTTTCTTCCTTTATTTGTTTTTTTTTGTTTTACATGGTCTGGCCTCGACGGGATCTTTTGTTCGTAAGTAGACCTATTGACAAAAAAGTTGCTGAAGGTGAACAAGGGTAGGAACTCTTTGAAACTATGGATGCCATTGCCAGACGCACGAAGTTGCTGTTGTTATGGGTATATGAATATACACAAAATAAACAAACGATATTTTACGAGTGATCAGGCTTCAGGTCGACATTAATGATATGTTTTTACCTGCTGATATTGAAAAGTTTTCCTTTTTTCACATATGGTAATGATGTAGGCTCCGTGCATCTGCCTTGTTTCATGGCTTCGCTAAATCACATAGCTACTATTGTCAGTGCAGAATTTAGGAGTTCTCATTTAACTATATAATGAACAAACTTCCTATGATATGTACATATGACCATGGTTGAATTATTCAGCTATGTTGTGTGCTGCCTCGAGGGGTGTACGACGTGTGGTTACCAGAATGGTGGCATCGTCGATATACTCCAAACGCTCAGCAACAGGTGGTCAAGGATCAGCTGAAAGAGGAAGGTAAATAATCCCAGTATATAAGACATTATATATATATATAAATATATATTTCTTTAGTATTGTGTAAACTTTTCATATGTACTATGTTGTGCAGTAATGTAAGAGTTATCCCTTGTCCCAGTGTGGCTTGACAGCGACAGGTTTTTATGTAACGTAACATGTGCCACTTCAGAACTTCATTGTAACATTTTGATAAGATTACAATTTATAAGATTACAACAACTTCTTGACATTGTGATACCAATTTTTCTTTTTATCGTGTGAAATAACCGTCGGCTGTATTGATGAAACATACATTATTATCATGCTGGAAGCGTGATATCGGTGCGGCATAATGAAATACAACCACTGCCAACCTTTAAATAAATGGCCTTGGGTTGGTAGCCCTGGGTGCGGTCATATCAGCTGTTTGGTGAAGGTTGTAAACTTAGTATCATGTTTATCGGGATGACAATACCCGGAAATATGCAGGAGTGTGCCAGAATAACACATTATACGTCATCCAAATTGCGTCGTGTATGTATTTCATGAGCTGATAGAAGATGCTTCATATAGAGGAGGAAAAGATTTGTAGCTAATACAAAAATTAACATGCTAGATTTGTCACTCAAACACTGAGTAATGAAATAAGCTAAAGCCCATTTCTCTCATAAAGTGAAACATTACTAGAAAGTTAAAATAACTAAGAAACTAATGATATAGGCCTTGATCGGTGAAAAATGAAAAATGTGTTGGTAGCTTGCTAAAGATAACTGTTAAGAGTAGCCTGTTATTAACATGTCTCCTAGGCTGTGGTGTCATCTCTTCGTATATATAGGATTTTGGTGCACTTACTTTTTATAGCAGGTTATGAATTCACCTAGACCAAATGTCTTCATTGCTTCTTAAGATGTGTTTGTAGTTTCATTATGGCATTTGTAATATTTGTGGTCATTAATTACATTAAATAATATTGTAATCATGGTTGAATGGTGATACAACGATTGATATCTTGTCTTTTTTAATTTATAATATATCTTATACATATATGAAGTTTTATCAAGGGTGTAAGGCGTGTGAACGAGTAGGAAGAGAGTGATTGTTTCCATGTCAGGTCGGTCTGCGGTAGGAATGTGTGATGTCACCAAGGCTGATTGATTTGTTTATGGCTAGTTTGATGAGGCAAGTGAATCCGAAGGGCGAGTATGCTGTCTGTAGCTGATGAGGGGACCTGAGAGTGTCATTTTGCTGTTGACACGGCAAAATTACTTCCAGATTCGAGTGAAAAACTGTAGCTGTTTGCTTTCGACAGCAATGGTGGCAGATTCGAGTGAGAAACTGCAGAAGTTGATGACTGAAATTGGAAGTGTGTCAAAGGAGGGAGTTGAGAGTAAATATTGGAAGAGTGTATGAAAGGAGAAGGTTGAGAGGAAATATTAGTAAAAGCAAGGATATTAGGTAGCAGGATGGGCGAAACCATGGAAAGGTCTGTAGGGCCCGGTTGTGGATAGGGGGCTTTGGTTTCGTTGCATTGCACATGACAGCTAGAGAATGGATGTCTTATCCTCCGTTCTGGCGCTACCTCGCTGAAGTGGTAAACTGCTGTCAAGTATGGGAGAATAAGTTTCAACGCGAAATTTAGTCAGTCAGTTTCAGTATCAGTTGTATCATTAAACACTGAACTAAGTAAATTTTACTTATTAAAACCCGCCCTCCTGGGCTGGCAGATATAACGTTATTGAAGTAAACACTCTATATAATATGTAAGCCATTCTAAGTGCCCGGGTTTAAATACTTTAGTATTTGACCCGAGTTCGACTTGTAAAGCGCATAGACATAAATGGCTAAGATCAGTTTCCTGTGCTAGTGCATGGTAGGGGTTCACTATATGATATGTTTTATGCTCATCTCCCTCAGACTCAGTTTCATGACTTTGCAGTCGAAAATGATGTTCCTATCACCCATGCATTTCTCATCTTTTTTACAGTTAACTGTAAATGTTTCTCGTTTCCAACGAATTGTTTTACATTCTCCTTTTTTTTTATATATACATTTCAGGTTTCTGAAACTGTTGTCATAAATCTCATATTGAAAACGTATTCATGCATATTTCTTAGGCAGTTATGGAAAAAGACATGTAGTTAATTGATTAACCATATTACATTATTACTCATCGAGTCATATTGAATTGGATGACATTTCATTTGTTTTTATTTTTTTCTTTTCTTTGAAGTTGGTTACGTAATTAGATATCATTGTATTTTCACTCGACTATAATTACAGTACTCAGCATGGGGCTAGATCAGTTAGGATAAACTAATAAAACAATGGTACCATGAACTTCCAAAAACATGTAATAGTACCACAAAAAATGCCTTAATGAAAGTACGTAAGCATCATCAGAAGTAATGAAGACGTGCGAAGCAAAGTGCACGTATCCTAGTGAGAAAAGCAAATTCACCATAACACTATATATAAACGAGGTGACAACATCGCCTGCGCCTGCGGAAACGTAAGAATATGTGAACGAATGTTGCCTCTATTGTCTTTTCCTAGCGCTGCCTCTCGCGCGTGCGGGGTGAGGGGGTTGTCATTTCATGTGTGGCGGGGTGGCGACGGGAATGAATAAAGGTAGTAAGTATGAATTATGTACATGTGTATATATGTATGTCTATATATATATATATATATATATATATATATATATATATATATATATACGTTGAAATGTATAGGTATGTATATGTGCGTGTGTGGACGTGTATGTATATACATGTGCATGTGGGTGGGTTGGGCCATTCTTTCGTCTGTTTCCTTGCGCTATCTCGCTAACGTGGGAGACAGCGACAAAGTTTAATAAATAAATCAATAATATATTACTTTTATTTCGCTATTTAAGATGTCTACCAGTGTTTGGGACACGCATCTGGGAAGAGCACTAAGGCAGATTATTTTGTTTTCAATGATTGGATACGATTTTTTTTTTCCCTAACATTGTTTTACCACAATGAATCACTTGAACACAGGTAAGGCAATCTGGATTTCAGACTGTGTTAGAGTGGTGCATTTGACATATTCCTTTACCCTCTTTATTTAATCAGATGCCTTATTCTCCTCTATATCTTTCTGTGCTTCATGTGTGTATATGCAAATATTTGGTATACAAATATGTGGAAAAATGTTTCAAAGCAGTTTATGAAATCTTTATTCTCTCTGACAGTGTTATGCAAGAGTTAGGAAATGCAGAAGACCTTTATGTTGAACATATCTAGTTTTCCTTGATGGAACATTACTGGCCATTAGGATACTTTGAAATTGAATTGGAGAAGTATGCTGTATTCTGGTTCTGTTGTTCATATCTAATCCATTCGCTGTAACAACACAATCTCGCCCCCAGTTGGTTCATCTCATCAATCTCATAAATGTATGTTTTTATCGGTACCTCCCCGTCCAGCAGCCCCTTCTAAATGTAAATATTGACACCTCAGCAGAGCTGACTGGAATAACTTAAGAAAATTCTTTCCTGACTTTCCTTGGGTGAATTAGTCACTCATGGGGGTGAGACTTCTGTCTCCGGCAAACGCATAACAGAGGTTATTGTTTTGGGAATGAAAGCATTTACCTCCTCTTCCTCTGAAGACGACTTCTTCACCCACTCCATGGTTTAACTGTTCCTGTTCTGAGGTCATTCAAGTACGTTATCGGTCATATCGGGCTTGGAAAAACTTTTGTTCCGACATCCACTCAGAATTTATCACAGTCCGTAATCTTTGCAAGCACGTTATCTGAGAGGCGAAGCGTTCTTTTAATCAGAGGAAGTGAGATAACCTATCGTTTTCCAATGATAGGTCTTTCGTCGCGAAAATATTTGTCCCTCTACCTTCCCTTCACTATTCCGATATGACGGTATCATTCTTCTGAACATTTGTATCATTTATACAATAAGACTAATTCGCTCTTGTATGGAGTACTGCTCCCTGTCCGGGGTGAATCTAGCTCTGCATCCTGAGGTACAGTTGATTCGAAAGCGGTTCGACTTACAGTATTCTCCCATGCCAACTTCAAAATTTGCCCCGCTCTCCCTACGCCGCAAAGGTAGTTCACTATTTCTCTTCTATAGGTTTTACTTTAGTTTTTTACTCTCGAGAGCTGGCTGCTTGTGTGCTAGACCAGGAAATACTTGGCAAGCTGCTGCGTCACATTTATTGTGTGGCCTTTGGCAACTCAACTGCATCTTTCCTTACTTCTCGAAGCCTTGGAAGTCTCTACCCTTTGATGTATTTCCCAATAACTATGATCTGGCATATTTTAAAAGACATTTTTTTCTTCACCTCAATATTAGTAAATATTTTCCCTTGTCACTTTCCCTTTCATAATCCTCAGTTAAAGCTCGGCCTTGTGGACTTTTGTCCGTGACTGAAGCCTCCAGTGTAATATATAACGCGGGAAATGGCGAATAGTATGATATATATATATATATATATATATATATATATATATATATATATATATATATATATATATATATGTGTGTGTGTGTGTGTGTGTGTGTGTGTGTGTGTGTGTGTGTGTGGAGAGAGAGAGATAGAGAGAGAGAGAGAGAGAGAGAGAGAGAGAGAGAGAGAGAGAGAGAGAGAGAGAGAGAGAGAACTTTTGGTGAGGGAAAAGATTTACCTAGGGAAACGTTTTGATCATTTGTCATAAGACTATTTCAAAAGTAAGTTACATGATTTAGATAGTTACTTTCTGGAGGTGAAGTATGAATACAATAGATATATATTTTTTCATAGATTCTTTTCACAAAAACAAAAAATATGCCATTCAACTTACATGTACAATTTTAAGTGGGAGTTTATCAGGAATCTTTTTGGCTTTGATATCATTAATGTCCTTTTTATGTGACCAAGTATTAGCCTTGTGTTTCTCATCCTTGAGAGCGAAAAGCTGCACTCTGCAGGTGCAGTTGTAAGTAGAATTGTATTAGTAGGTGGAATTGTTGGACTCAATTCGCAGACACTCGTTACAATATCACTACCTCACCTCGAAATACACAAATGGCCACCGCTGGCACAGGGTTGGCGTTGTTGAAAGTGAACTGGGAATGCGTCAGCAGATTAGTCCAGACGCAAATCTGCTCACTCATTCTGCGACCATGAGGTTTGGTTGATGAATATCATAGAAGAGAATTTAAGAATAAGAATGTTTTTCTCAGCATATTATTTGGCTGTAGCTCATGATTATTGGATAAGGGAGGAAATGGATGACTACATTTTAAAACTTTTATCATGTGGTGTTGGCATATCTTTAGGCTGTTAAATGGGGGCCAACAAGCAAGTCATATCATTGTCTATTCGACACTGATCTAATCCAGTGCTTCTCAGCCTTTCGATTTTTCACGGCCAACTTTCAGCACACCGACCCAAATTTTGCTATTATTCTCCACCTATCACCCTATTACCCAGTGAAGGAAAGAATGAATATTTCTACAGTTAAAACTAAGATAATGCCTATGTATCTGGATAAACTCAGATGATTTATAGAATATTTGGACATCGTACACATGAAAATGTTCAAACTTTGATATGTAGTATTAATATTTAGTGTTAACTTTCCACTGTTGAATAAGAAAGGTGGAGGCGAGTTGACATGTTGATTACTTTCTGTTGTGTCTTATTTACACTGAATGCTTCGCACAGCGCCATAGTTCAAAGGTATATTATCTTGAAATATATATTACAGCTGTTTTTGAAGATAGTGCGTTATCCATTTTGTAGCTCAAACTGGGAATGAGGAAGTACGACATACTAATGGGATCGTCGTTCGGGCTCGGCACTTACGTTGCGAAGCGCTCTCCTGATCTGAAGATTCCCGTCTCGTAGGATTGGACTGCAGTGCAGTTAAACCATTAAGATAACTTAGAATATACGATGTAGATTTTTTTCTGTAAAGGTAAATATGCTAATGAATTTGAGAGGAGACTTGTTTGATACTGATATCTTATGTTAATTTGGAGGGTAAGCAGTGCCTACTTTGCTTATTACTCACCATTGGTATTATTTTTATATGTAAACTTTTATTACCTTATATATTTTGAGGGATTATTTATGATTCACGTGTTGTTATTGGTTGAGATTTGCATTTTGTTCAGTGAAGAGTTAGTAAAGACAGGAGTCAGTTAATGAAAAAAATCATTACTTAAGATTGGTAAGGTTAGCATTCTTTTGAGAAGCAATTGTTTAAGAGAATAAGCTTTACATCATGTTTTAACACAGTTTACTGTATATATGGAATTTCAGGATATGAAGATAGATGGGTTGTCTGACCAGCAGAATTAAGGTGTCAAAATGGCTTGCATTGTGTAGGCATAATATATCCAGGCCGTTACATTGGTTTTGCATTAAGCTAAGAGTATTTGTATTATGTTACATCTCAACAAATATATTTTGTTTATGTATGTAGTCAGTCAGTTGAAGCTTATATAAACCATGGTTTCAACTCAGAACATAGTGGCAGTATGCACAAAGATTTGGAGCTTTCAGGTTGTGGTAGAGGGAAATGTTTTTCGATAATTGTAGGGTAAATCTGAATTTTACATTAGGTATAAGTATTTATTCAAAAATATCAGAACTATACAGCAAAAGGGTGAACATTTATTGAATAATGAAAGCATCAAGAATTCAATCAGAATAATGTCTCCTCTGTTTTATCTTCCTCATTATTCTGGATTTAACAAAAATATATGTTTAGGGTATTCATATTATGACAATCTTGTGTTCTACAGGATGGAAGTGCCGAAGCCAAAATGTCTGGAGAAGCCACTGCTTGTTCCATCCAAACTACTAATGGGCCCAGGTCCAAGCAATTGTCCTCTTCGAGTTTACAATGCTATGAAGAAACCATTACTAGGCCATCTGCATCCAGAAGTCCTTCAGGTATGAATTAGAAATAGTGTTTCAACCAATTCAACAAATAGACTGAAACTATGATAAGAAAAAGTCCAATACATTTAGTTGAGGTTTGCAAGTCAGGTTTAGCAAAATTGTTGGTTGACTAAGTAATTTAGATATCTTAATACATTTTGTATCTGTATGATTAAATAAAGATTTCTATTTCATACTATTTTTTTCATCTTTTGGTACTGTTATGCAAGCATTGTAACATTACCCATAATCAAATTGTCAGGCAACTTACCAAACTGAATGGGACACTGAAATAAAAGCACAAGATTTATGGGGAAATTTTGGGTTTCTTTGCACAAAAGTTTTGGGAAAATTTTGGGTTGTCTTCTTTCTCGTACATAATATTTTTCTCAAAGTTTCTCTGTTCCTTCCATGTTATCTTAATATGTTCATTTCTTGCTGTCTTACAAAGAACCTTTTAAATGGTAGCTGGCTGGAGTGCTACCTGTATCTTCTGCAGAGCACATCACAAAGCTCCTCCACTTTCTCACATTTTCTTCTAACCACTCTATCTTAGCATTTCCCCTAAAATTATCTAAGCTTCCCTCTATATTTTGGGCTTAAGGGATCATGATTCCTACTGCACTTTAAATTTCACAGAACCTTCCATCACAGTGCCCTGGTTCCTGAACACCATATCTTCGTTTATGTTACTCAAGAAATTGTTAAGTTCTTTACTGTTTCCAAGATTATATCTCCTTTTAGAGTACTGGTCTCATATCTGCTCTTTTTATATCCTCATTTATGACATGACCATACGTAAGCATTACGTCTTCATATTTTCATATATGATTTTCTTAATTTTTATGCTAGAACATGTGAAGGTAATGGTGCATTGGTCCCTCTTATCGAAGTGTATTCATTGAAATGATGGTATTGGATGGTATTGGATATTTACCTGTATTCACTTTCAGAATATAGTGTGCATGATTCTGCATCCCCATGAGAATCCAAATTATCATGGTCTGGCCCTTTAAGATTGAAATCTCCCTTTAATTGTACTTTACCACCTCTTGAGAAATGCATGTTTTACTACTTCGTGTCCAGTCTTTTTGTTCTTTTATTATCACTGTATAATTGTTTTGGTACTTTGAAATTCTTTTGGAGGATTCTATATTATCAACACCAGTAAGCATTTCTTTCCTACAGGCCGTCTTCCTTTATGTAGTGTTTGAATGGGCCATCCTCCAATATTTTCTCTTATGAGGGCTGATCCTCTTCATCTTGTTATTTTTGTCTTCTCTTGCCCACTTTGCTACCATATATTCCTCTAGATGAAACAGGTGATAGCTCTAGGGAATTTTGTCATCACAATTCCAAGAATTTTATGTGCATTTTTCCTAATATGATCCTTGAATTCCAGTTATTTTCCATTACTGCTGTTCATGTGCACTTGTATAGATTACTTTCAGTCAGACATTTCCATCTTTGATTATTCTTGAGGTGAGAGTGTGTCTGTTTATAGACGTAACTGCAAAAAAGAAAAGAAAATCTTTCTTCAAGCATATGCACATATTTTTTACATAGCCCTTGTCTATAAAGTCCTTTTTTTTCTCCATTAAGTTATGAAATTCCATAGTTACTGACGATACTAAAATTTTGGACCCAATAATTTTCTCAGTGTATCTGTAACTCATTGCCACAGCACATGACCATTATTCGTATTCACCTTAGCTATTTTCCTTGGATTCCCTTACTTTTTTTGACGATTGCTTATGTCTGTTGGTCTGACTTGACTAGTAGAACTGTATCACATGCATAAAACTTTACTCTCATTATATATCTAAGTATATCTTAGGAGGTAGATAAAGTGTGTAAGACAAGGGAACAAACATCAGTGAAGGGGGCTAATAGAGAGGTGATAATAAGTAGTGGTGATGTGAGGAGATGGAGTGAGTATTTTGAAGGTTTGTTGAATGTGTTTGATGATAGAGTGGCAGATATAGGGTATTTAGGTCGAGGTGGTGTGCAAAGTGAGAGGGCTAGGGAAAATGATTTGGTAAACAGAGAAGAGATAGTGAAAGCTTTGTGGAAGAGGAAAGCCAGCAAGGCAATGGGTTTGGATGGTATTGCAGTAGAATTTATCATAAAAGGGAGTGACTGTATTGTTGACTGGTTGGTAAGGTTATTTAATGTATGTATGACTCATGTTGAGGTGCCTGAGGATTGGCAGAATGCTTCCATATTGCCATTGTACAAAGGCAAAGGAGATAAAAGTGAATGCTCAAATTACAGAGGTATAAGTTTGTTGAGTATTACTGGGAAATTATATGGAAGAGTATTGATTGAGAGGGTGAAGGCATATACAGAGCATCAGATTGGGGAAGAGCAGTGTGGTTTTAGAAGTGGTAGAGGATGTGTGGATCAGGTGTTTGCTTTGAAGAATGTATGTGAGAAATACTTAGAAAAGCAAATGGATTTGTAGGTAGCATTTATGGATCTGGAGAAGGCATATGATAGAGTTGATAGAGATGCTCTGTGGAAGGTATTAAGAATATATATGGTGTGGGAGGCAAGTTGTTAGAAGCAGTGAAAAGTTTTTATCGAGGATGTAAGGCATGTGTACGATTAGGAAGAGAGGAAAGTGATTGGTTCTTAGTGAATGTTGGTTTGCGGCAGGGGTGCATGATGTCTCCATGGTTGTTTAATTTGTTTATGGATGGGGTTGTTAGGGAGGTGAATACAAGAGTTTTGGAAATAGGGGCAAGTATGCAGTCTGTTATGGATGAGAGAGCTTGGGAAGTGAATTAGTTGTTGTTCACTGATGATACAGTGCTGGTAGCTGATTCGGGTGAAAAGCTGCAGAAGCTGGTGACGGAGTTTGATCAAGTGTGTGAAATAAGAAAGCTGAGAGTAAATGTGAATAAGAGTAACGTTATTAGGTACAGTGGGGTTGAGGGACAAGTCAATTGGGGGTAAATTTGAATGGAGAAAAACTGGAAGTGAAGTGTTTTAGATATCTGGGAGTGGATTTGGCAGCGGATGGAACCATGGAAGCGGAAGTGAATCATAGGGTGGAGGAGGGGACGAAAGTTCTGGGAGCATTGAAAAATGTATGGAGGTCGAGAGCGTTATCTTGGAAAGCAAATATGGGTATGTGTGAAGGAATAATGGTTCCAACAATGTTATATGGTTGCCAGGCGTGGGCTATAGATAGAGTTGCACGGAGGAGGGTGGATGTGCTGGAAATGAGATGTTTGAGGACAGTGTGTGGTGTGAGGTGGTTTGATCAAGTAAGTAATGTAAGGGTAAGAGAGATGTGTGGAAATAAAAAGAGCGTGGTTGAGAGAGCAGAAGAGAGTGTTTTGAAATAGTTTGGGCACATGGAGAGAATGAGTGAGGAAAGATTGACCAAGAGGATATATGTGTCGGAGGTGGAGGGAACGAGGAGAAGTGGGAGACCAAATTGGAGATGGAAAGATGGAGTGAAAAAGATTTTGAGTGATCGGGGCCTGAACATGCAGGAGGGTGAAAGGAGGGCAAGGAATAGAGTGAATTGGATCGATGTGGTATAGCGGGGTTGACGTGTTGTCAGTGGATTGAATCAGGGCATGTGAAGCGTCTGGGGTAAACCATGGAAAGTTGTGTGGGGCCTGGATGTGGAAAGGGAGCTGTGGTTTCGGGCATTATTGCATGACAGCTAGAGACTGAGTGTGAACGAATGGGGCCTTTGTCTTTTCCTAGCGCTACCTCGCACACATGAGGGGGGAGGGGGATGGTATTCCATGTGTGGCGAGGTGACGATGGGAATGAATAAAGGCAGACAGTGTGAATTGTGTGCATGGGTATATATGTATGTGTCTGTGTGTGTATATATATGTGTACATTGAGATGTATAGGTATGTATATTTGCGTGTGTGGACGTGTATGTATATACATGTTTATTGGGGTGGGTTGGGCCATTTCTTTCGTCTGTTTCCTTGCGCTACCTCGCAAACGCGGGAGACAGCGACAAAGCAAAATAAATAAATAAATATGAATATATATACGTTGAGATGTATAGGTATGTATATGTGCGTGTGTGGACGTGTATGTATATAGATGTGTATGTTAGTGGGTTGGGCCATTCTTACGTCTGTTTCCTTGCGGTACCTCGCTAACACAGGAGACGGCGACAAAGTATAATGAAAATAAAAAGAATAAGAAAAATATATAGATTCAGAGCTACGGAAGCAGCAATGCATATAATTCTTGTGGTATCATGCATTTATTTATTTTTTCAGATCATGGATGAAATAAAAGAAGGATTACGATATTTATTCCAAACTAAAGCTGATGTAGTGTGCTGTGTGAGTGGAACTGGACATGCTGGAATGGAAGCAACCATCATTAACTTGTTGGAACCTAATGACATCATTTTGGTTGCTCAAAATGGTATATGGGGTGAACGTGCTGCTGAAATGGCTCGCAGACATGGTGAGGGATGTATCTGTATAGAATTGTCTCTGTCTCTCCCAAAGTATTTCTCTAAACTAATCCACGTGTAATGTACAGTATCATGAATTAGGTATATGTATTGCAGAAAGAATTAAGAATTATTGGCTGTAACATCATATTTATTATCCTGTTTCATGTATAGGATATTATCAGAGCTAATATCATGTAGGATGTAAACCTGATATCTCATGGAAGAATTCTGCTGAAGTTATCTGATTCACTTTTTTTTTTTTAGTATGAATGAACAGAAGCATGATTTGCACAAATCTACTTGCTTTTTTTCATGTATAAAGTTTAACCTTCCTCATTCAAGCCCTGCAGGTCTTTCCATGGTTTACTTTAACCCCTTCATATGCCCTTGTCCCCATTTAAATGATTGCTTTCCTCTCAGTTTGTATATTATTTTTTCATCCTAATAAGATTCACCAAGCTGTTTACCTTAAATCATGCTTGCCTTGTTCAGTCATAGCCTCCTGTTTGTCTACCTGTGTATATCACTGATGTCCATTCCCTCTGTGAACTCCCAAAAGAGGGTGGCCATGGGAAAAGACTCCGTTCATCCCTGTCCATACATGCCTCCTACAGATATACCATTCCATGCATTCTTTCACCATTTCCATCTCTCCAGTACTCTTCCACTCTATTTCTCCATGTCATGGTCTCCTTTATACACTAATCCTTATCATCGTACTGTCATACACTCCTCTTGTAAACTCCCTATTTTGCATTCTTTCCTCAAGCCTAAACCACCTCCAGGTATTATGTTTCACCCTCTCTACCACTCCTCAGTTCATACCCTTTGCATTCCTTGCCATACGAAATCTTTCATACACCACCTCATTTCTTTCTTCATTCCATGCTTCTCTCAGGTAGCCAATTTCCACGGCCTGGATTCTTGACCTCTCCAACTTGTTCCGTGCCCATGGTTTGGTTTCATAGGTCAGTGTTGGGAGGTCTATTTTGTCCTTTAATCCTTTCTTCACTGACATATTTTTGCACCCTTACCCTTCAGTATTCTGTTAAGTGACTTAATGAACTTTCTATCTACCTTGTACTGCTTGCTCTCTCCCTTATCTCTCCTTCCATATCACTAAACTTACCCAAGATAGTTCTCAAATGCTTAAATTCTGTGACCTCTTCCAGTCTTTCGCCCCTCATAGCTATGACACAGTAAAGTACACTTTCTTCTCTCACTTCATAGGGCTTTGCAAAATCTGTACTCTCAAAATCTTTCCTTCAAACACCTTTACTGTACATTTACGTGTATTTACCTTCAATCACGTATGCTTACATACATCATAAAACATGCTTACAACCTTCTGCAACTCCCTTTCAATCAGCAAACAACACAGTATCATCTGCAAAGTTCTGTCAATAGCTACCATACCTCATCATCACATTCTATCTCTACATCCCTTTTTCTTAGTTTTGCTTTCACTTCTCCTATCACTCGTGATCCAAACAGAAATAGATTATTGTAGCTGATAAAGGCTTAACCTTTTAGTCCTAACTGTAGTAAAAAGGTCATTTCCTTTAGCCTGATGAATTGTAGTAATACTTGAATCATAAGAGATTATGAATTTAAACAATGTTTCACAGACATTAAAACCATGGCATGATCTTTAAGCATTTAAATTGTGCTGCATTGACACTGCTTACAACCAGTGCTTACCCCATGATTCATTGCATTATTTTGCTTTTATTTTTCAATTCTCCACTTCAAGTGAATCTTTTTAATTATTTCTGGTTCTTTCTGATTGGTGTCTGATTTGGCCAGCTATGATGTGTAGTAGGCTGATATCATCATTTGAATCAAATATGATTCTACTTTATTTGAACTGCATAGCCAGAATGGGGAAGAATATGACACGTGATACCTGCTTCTTTCCCTACATGTTGAAACTCTACCTTCTCATGTTTTCCCAGTAACTATGACCTGGCTCATTTCAAGACAGATCTTTCATTTTCTCCAAAATTTGTAAATGCTTTCCCTTGGCTTTTCTTTTTCTGTTTCATAATTCGCTCTGTATTTTATTAAAGGCCCAGCCTTGGTGTTGACTTTAGTCCATGACTGGAGCCTTTAACATAAAAAAACGAATCTTCCCACCATGATCTCTTCCAGTGACTGACCATTGGGAATATTTATGCAGGCTAATTACAGTTACTGGTGACATGGTATTTGTATTTGCCTTTAATGAATATTGGAACCATTGGTTGAAATGTGAGTGGGAAAATTCAGAACATCCAACATATTTGTAATTAGAATTGTGTAGATAATGGTTTGCCATGCTTGCCTAAGACTGATAGGTGTAAAGAAGCTATGGAACAAACAAAACTGATAGCTGTAAAGAAGCATGGAGCAAACAAATGTTCTCTTTTGTACTGTTCTGAGAAACCACGGAAATTCTTAAGTCTTGATGGGGCATAAAGAACAATGTTCTGAGAGAGAAATTCATCAGGCCTCTATTAAAGCATGTTTACTGTTTTCTTGTATTGAATTTTTTTTTTTTATATATTTTTTGGATGAACACAGTGTTTCATTGTTTATCTGTATCTCCCATTGTTTATCAATCATTAAGGCTCCAGTGTCTATATTTTGTACAGCATATTTCATAACTTTTATGAGGTGATCAGCTTATATCCCTTACAATGAGCAGGTGCAGATGTTCGTGTGATAGAAAAGCCTGCTGGTGATGTTTTTAGCCTGGAGGATGTGGAGTCTGCATTAAAAGAACATAATCCTGCAGTTCTTTTCATGGTCCAGGGAGAATCATCAACTGGAGCATTGCAACCTCTAGAAGGTGTTGGATCTCTTTGCAGAAGGTTCGAATGCTTCTGCTTTTCCATTTTATTAATATTTAAAGATATACAGTAACCAGATGGAAACAAACACCCAGAGCACCATCCAAAACCATTACTTTTCCAGCATAAACAACCAGCAAGTAATGGTTTTGAATAAACAAACCCACCCATCAGAAGCTAATCCTGCTACTCCAGAGAACCGCATTCACACGCAACAACTTCTCCAATTCAACACCATTGGCATTAGAAATCAAACACAACCTACAGCATGAATATGTGCGCATAGCCCTCATCTAAGATGCCAGACTTTCATCTAGATCCACCATCCCTTCTTTCATTATCCTCACAACCCTGATACATTACAGACAACAAGGACAAGGAGGAGGACTCATAAAGCCTGTACTCTACAACAATTAGAACATTGCCTCCCTCAGATTTAAATGTCTATGTTCCAATGGATATCCACCATCACCCACTTATCTCCTGACAGACATAAATCCAGCCCCCAGCTTCTCATATCCCTAAATGATCGACCACTCCCTCCCAACAAAACTCCAATCATGCTAGGTATCACATATACCATGCACATTATTCACTCCATACACCACAGACATCAGCAGAAAGGTGATAAGCTAAACAACACACTTCACAGTAGAAGCTTTAGACAAGAAATGGAATACCTCAGTGTCTTCCACAAAAGACCTTCTCTTCCACCCCAAACTATACCTTATCTGCCTAGTCATCCACCCTTTATAATGCAAATATAACAAAACTACTAACCAAACAAAATAAAGCACTCTTAACAATCATTGTCTACTTAGCAACCACGCACATTCATCGCATACACAATGAAACAAAAATACTTTCGGTACACTGCCACCTGGACATGCTTGACCCTAATTCTTTAGAATGGCTCACTTATGAATAATCATATTTTCTCCTTACTTTTTGGATACACTTCAAGATAATGATGTTTTTGTTGTTTTCAGACATGGGACCATACTTGCTGCAGACTGTGTTGCATCCCTTGGAGGTGTCCCATTCTTCATGGATGCTTGGGAGATTGATGTTGTATACACAGGAACTCAAAAAGTTATTTCGGCTCCACCATCATTGGCCCCTATTGCCTTCAGTGGTCGAGCAATGTTAGTAACTCTTGTAACATTGATTTTACTGATTGAATTTGTATTCTTAAGCAGTCAGGCTTTGACAATTCAAATGTTAGTGAGATATTTGCTCTTCAAACTTTTTTTATTTCAGATTGTTAGAGTTTTGAAAATGTATGGTATCACCGTAGTAGCCCAAAAACCACAACTACAGGAGAGATTTAGGCTCCTTGAAATGAGAAATTATTCATTTTGGCTTTCCTTTTGTTATTAATTTATCACTATCTCTGTGAAGCATTCAGATCCATTCTGTGGTTAATTCTTAAAGCTAGTCATAAACGTGTAGACTTAGGCCATATTACAAGATCATAACATTTAGAAAACAGCCAGGTAGTTGTCAGAAGGGCTTTCAGATTTGGGCTCCCACACCTTCCCTAACTACCATCTTGCCCTCCCCCCAAGGCCACCACACCTTCCCTCACTGTCACCAGTACTCTCTCCTTCCCTGGCTACCATGCCCTCCTTCACCACCACCACTCTGTACTTCCTTGTCAACCATACCCTCCCTGACCACCACCAGCACATCTTCCCTCCCTGGCTATAATAGCCTTCCCCCACCACCACCATTCTCTACTTGCCTGACTACCATACTCCCCCTCACCACCACCACCACTCTCTGCCTCCCTGGCTGCCACACCTTCCCTCACCACAACCACTCTTTACCTCCCTGGCTACCACACCTCTCACCATCACCATGCCCTTTCAGCCCGGACATCACATCTTCCCTCACCACCCCCTGCCTCCTTTTGTGGCCACCACACAGTCTCCCCACCACCACCACTGCCACTACCACTCCCACTCCTTCCCTCCATGGCCTCATATCTGCCCTCACTACCACCACTCCTTCCTTCCAATGATGATGGAGAGATTTAAGCCCTAACGTCCTCCATTTTCAATGATTTAGAGCAAATTTTCTTCCACTCTATGCTTATTCCTGACTGCTGTGACCACTTTTCTGATATTCTGGATTTGTTTTTCTCCTGTTGTCCATCCTCCAATTGGTTCATCTAATGGCAGTCTCATAAACGTATCTATCTTAACGGCACCTACCCCTCTAGTAGCCCTTCTAAGCGCATATACTAGCACCACAACAAAGCCAAGTGGAATAACTTACACAACTTCTTTTCTGACTTTCCATGGGTAAATTAGTCTCTTATGTGATGACGCTTCTGTCTCCACCAAACACATAGCAGAGGTTATTCTTAGAGGAATGGAAGCATTTGTCCCCTCTTCCTCCAAGACCTCCAAGACAACCTCTTCACCCAATCCACGGTTCAACCGTTCCTGTTCTGAGGCCATTCAGGCAAGGAATCAGGCATATTGGGCTTGGAAAAACTCTCCCTCCTATGGCTCCCTTTCAGCTTTTAACACTGCCTGTAATCACTGCAAAGACATTATTTCTGAGGCAATGTCCCTTTATTCAAAGGAAGTGTGATAACCTCTGATCTTCACCTAAGGGCATCTCTAACAACTTTCATTGCTCTACCTTCCTTTCACTTTTCCACTCTGATGGTACTATAGCTGTCTCTCCTGTAATGTCTCTCCTGAATGCTTAGGGCTGAATATGTTAGAGGGTGAAAATGTGCATGGGATAGAGTAAATTGGAGAGATGCAGAATAAAAGGGGCGATGTGCTGCACCTATTGTCCTTGGACTGAACCAGGGCATGTAAAGTAGCCAAGGAAAGCCATGGAAAGGTCTGTGGGGCCTGGTTGGGAATAGGGGGCAGTGGTTTTGGTACATTGCATATGACAGCTAGATAATGGATGTGAGCAAATAGGCTTTTTTATCTAGTGCTAACTTACCAATGTGGGAAATGGTGAACAATTTTGAAAGAAAGAAAGAAGGAAGATGATTTCTGCTTATATTTTGTGTTGAATAAGTTTTCCCTTTTCAAGATTGATGTTATTTAACTTAGAATATCAGGTCCAAAGATGATAAATTAAGATAATGATGGCAGACCATCATTGAAAAATAATAAAGATTTGTATGTGTTAGACATTCAGCTTTGTGAGATTTACTTTGATGTATGTTAATAACAGAGTTATAATTACCTGTTTATATACTACAGGGGAGTTCTACACTCATGGGGCCCTGTGTCTTGGACTCACTCTGTCAGACAACTTTCTGATCTTTTGTATATTGCCAACAGACAGTTTTATCACTTAGTTTAAGCCATTCATCCACTACTGTGATACTATAAATTACATCTTTAAATCCTTTCTCAGAAGTTTGTTCCTTGAATTGCATGCTGTAGCCTCTGGTTGTTATATCCATGCTGCTCTTGAAAAATTTTTCTCCTTCAGCTTTTTCTTCATCAGCTTTGTCAAGTTCTTTAAGAATTTGAATGTTGTGATCAAGTCTTCTCTAACTTTTCACTTTTCCAATGTGGGCAAATATACAGCTTTTAAACTCTCCCAGCAGCTCAGCTTGTGCATTGCAGGTGGTGTCATTTCTCTCTGTGACATTCTGTAATAGTTCTATATGCCTCTTTAAGGTCAGTGACCAAAATTGAGAATATTTTCATTAAGGATCTGATATGTATACTGTGAATACCATGTTCCGCATTTCTCTCTGCATTATTTTTTTTTTTTTTTTTTTATACTTTGTCGCTGTCTCCCGCATTTGCGAGGTAGCGCAAGGAAACAGACGAAAGAAATGGCCCAACCCCCCCCATACACATGTATATACATACGTCCACACACGCAAATATACATACCTACACAGCTTTCCATGGTTTACCCCAGACGCTTCACATGCCTTGATTCAATCCACTGACAGCACGTCAACCCCGGTATACCACATCGCTCCAATTCACTCTATTCCTTGCCCTCCTTTCACCCTCCTGCATGTTCAGGCCCCGATCACACAAAATCTTTTTCACTCCATCTTTCCACCTCCAATTTGGTCTCCCTCTTCTCCTCGTTCCCTCCACCTCCGACACATATATCCTCTTGGTCAATCTTTCCTCACTCATTCTCTCCATGTGCCCAAACCACTTCAAAACACCCTCTTCTGCTCTCTCAACCACGCTCTTTTTATTTCCACACATCTCTCTTACCCTTACGTTACTCACTCGATCAAACCACCTCACACCACACATTGTCCTCAAACATCTCATTTCCAGCACATCCATCCTCCTGCGCACAACTCTATCCATAGCCCACGCCTCGCAACCATACAACATTGTTGGAACCACTATTCCTTCAAACATACCCATTTTTGCTTTCCGAGATAATGTTCTCGACTTCCACACATTCTTCAAGGCCCCCAGAATTTTCGCCCCCTCCCCCACCCTATGATCCACTTCCGCTTCCATGGTTCCATCCGCTGCCAGATCCACTCCCAGGTATCTAAAACACTTCACTTCCTCCAGTTTTTCTCCATTCAAACTCACCTCCCAATTGACTTGACCCTCAACCCTACTGTACCTAATAACCTTGCTCTTATTCACATTTACTCTTAACTTTCTTCTTCCACACACTTTACCAAACTCAGTCACCAGCTTCTGCAGTTTCTCACATGAATCAGCCACCAGCGCTGTATCATCAGCGAACAACAACTGACTCACTTCCCAAGCTCTCTCATCCCCAACAGACTTCATACTTGCCCCTCTTTCCAAAACTCTTGCATTTACCTCCCTAACAACCCCATCCATAAACAAATTAAACAACCATGGAGACATCACACACCCCTGCCGCAAACCTACATTCACTGAGAACCAATCACTTTCCTCTCTTCCTACACGTACACATGCCTTACATCCTCGATAAAAACTTTTCACTGCTTCTAACAACTTTCCTCCCACACCATATATTCTTAATACCTTCCACAGAGCATCTCTATCAACTCTATCATATGCCTTCTCCAGATCCATAAATGCTACATACAAATCCATTTGCTTTTCTAAGTATTTCTCACATACATTCTTCAAAGCAAACACCTGATCCACACATCCTCTACCACTTCTGAAACCACACTGCTCTTCCCCAATCTGATGCTCTGTACATGCCTTCACCCTCTCAATCAATACCCTCCCATATAATTTACCAGGAATACTCAACAAACTTATACCTCTGTAATTTGAGCACTCACTCTTATCCCCTTTGCCTTTGTACAATGGCACTATGCACGCATTCTGCCAATCCTCAGGCACCTCACCATGAGTCATACATACATTAAATAACCTTACCAACCAGTCAACAATACAGTCACCCCCTTTTTTAATAAATTCCACTGCAATACCATCCAAACCTGCTGCCTTGCCGGCTTTCATCTTCCGCAAAGCTTTCACTACCTCTTCTCTGTTTACCAAATCATTTTCCCTAACCCTCTCACTTTGCACACCACCTCGACCAAAACACCCTATATCTGCCACTCTATCATCAAACACATTCAACAAACCTTCAAAATACTCACTCCATCTCCTTCTCACATCACCACTACTTGTTATCACCTCCCCATTTGCGCCCTTCACTGCAGTTCCCATTTGCTCCCTTGTCTTACGCACTTTATTTACCTCCTTCCAGAACGTCTTTTTATTCTCCCTAAAATTTAATGATACTTTCTCACCCCAACTCTCATTTGCCCTTTTTTTCACCTCTTGCACCTTTCTCTTGACCTCCTGTCTCTTTCTTTTATACATCTCCCACTCAATTGCATTTTTTCCCTGCAAAAATCGTCCAAATGCCTCTCTCTTCTCTTTCACTAATACTCTTACTTCTTCATCCCACCACTCACTACCCTTCTAATCAACCCACCTCCCACTCTTCTCATGCCACAAGCATTATGTAAATGCAATTTTTATATTTGCCAGAAAATATTATGTCTCCTTTCTAATCAGTAGCATAATTCCAGCATTCTTGCATCAGGTTAAGTACAGTGTTGACTCCAGTCCCTTTCACTCCTGGATTCCTGTCACTTATTTCCTGCAAAATTATGCTTGTGTTGAGGATTTTTTCTTTATGTTCCATTCCCGTGACTTTGCATCTATTCAAATTGGATTTCATTAATGAATCAGACCTCCTTAGGAGCTTATTGAAGTCCCCCTACAAGTTGATAAAATGAGCAGTAAAGTGGAAGTAAGTGGAGAAGAATATCCATTGCCCTTTATGTAATGAATGTCAAGAGTTCTTCTTGTGAAATAACCAGAAAGAAATTCAATTTCTCTTTTCTTCCACAGGTCTAAAGTTCGTGCACGCAAAACACCTGTACGGAGTTTCTATTTTGATATAGGATGGCTTGCAAACTACTGGGGTTGTGATGGCACTCCTCGCAAGTAGGTTTAAAGGGCATTTTTGAAGAATTTTCGTGATAAGAACTTTTTTAACTTTTTCCCCTCCATAAATTTGCTAACTCTGATGTCATCTATATAGGATTTTATTATTATTTACAGATTTCTTATTTGGTAAATATGGGTAAGGATCAGATGTTGTGTAGAATTAATCTTTGTCTCTAATTAACACAGCATTAATGAAGATAAAAGTTACTGCAGTAGCTAGTTTGGTTTTATCATCAGTAGAATACATATACCCTTGACCCCCACTTAATGGAATGATAAATTCCTGAAAAGTTGACTGTAAAGTGGAACTCCTAAAAGAGAGATAAATGTAACATACACTTCCAAAACCTTCAAACTCCCTGTGGAGTTTCCCAGGGAACATTCCTCTTACATAATCTTCCATCTCCTGCAGCAGACCACAGTATCAATTCCTTTCATATGCATATGATTTCTATCACATCACTGCACCTTGACATGGCCCAGGCATCAAAAACATGCTATACTGCAATGTTCCATAAGAAGCTTGGTTCACAGAATTAACATCACTACAGAAGACTGCTGTCACCCATTTATGGATCCAATATTCACCCTTTTATCACCTTGAGTAGTTGGTCACTTTTATCGAATAAAAGTCTGGCCATACTGAGTATCACATAAGAGACATATAGCATTCACTTCCACTCCAGAAACACCAACACTAATTCGTTGATATTCTCTACAAACAGTTCAGTTGCTGTGTTCTAAACTATATGGAATGACAGATCAAAGCAAGACAGCTTTTATAATCGTATATACCCCCAAAAATGGAATACTCTCAGCCTTTTACTCCTGCTATGGCATTGCTGCTCCCTGCCTCACCAAGGTAGCACCAGGAAAAGACAAAAAGGGCCAAATTCGTTCACAGTCTCTGGCTGTCGTGTAATGCACCGAAACCACAGCTCCCTATCCACATCCAGGCCCCACAGACCTTTCCCTGTTTACCCCAGACATTTCACATTCCCTGGTTCAGACCATTGATAACACATAGACCACAGTATACTACATCGTTCCAATTCACTTTATTCCTTGCACGCCTCTCACCCTTTTGTACAGTCAGAGCCCAATCACTCAAAATCTTTTTTACTCTATCCTCCCACCTCACAATTTGGTTGCCCGCTTCTCCTTATTCCCTCCACCTCTGAAACATGTATCCTTTTGTCAATCCTTCCTCACTCGTTCTCTCCATATGTCCATACCATTTCAACACACCCTCTTCTGCTCTCTCAGCCACACACTTTTTATTTCCACACATCTCTCTTACCCTTTCATTACTTACTCGATCACACTACCTCAACACCACATATTGTCCTCACACATTTCATTTCCAACACACCATCATCCTCTGTACAACCCTGTTTATAGCCCATGCCTCCCAACCATATAATATTGTTGGAACTACTATTTCTTCAAACATACCCATTTTTGTTCCTCAAGGTAATGTTCTCTCCTTCCACACATTCTTCATTGGTCTCAGAACCTTCACCCCCTCCCCCACTCTGTGACTCACTTCTGCTTCCTTGGTTCCATTCGCTACTAAGTCCACTCCCAGATATCTAAAACATTTTGCTTCCTCCAATTTTTCTCCATTCAAACTTAATCCCAATTAACTTGTCCCTCAACTCTAGTGAACCTAATAACCTTGCTCTAATTCACATTTACTCTCAACTTTCTCCTTTCAGAATTTATTTTTCCTAAAAGAAGTAACAGAGAAGAGGGCCAAGTGAAGATATTCTCTCTAAGGCTCAGTCCTCTGTTCTTACTGCTACCTTGCTAACATGGGAAATGATGAATATGTATGCAATGAATAGAGTGAAGTGGAACAGTGTAGTATACCAGGGTCGACTTGCTGTCAATGGACTGAACCAGGGCATGTGAAACTAATGGGGTAAACCATGGAAAGGTCTGTAGGGCCGGATGTGAATAGGGAGCTGTGGTTTCAGTGCATTACACATGACAGCTAGAGACTGAGTGTGAATGAATGTGGCCTTTTTTGTATTTTCCTGGTGCTATCTCACTGACGGCAGTGGGTAGTGATGATGTTTCCTGTGAGATGGGGTAGCGAAAGGAATGGATGAAGGCAAGCAAGTATGAATATGCACATGTGTATATATGTATATGCCTGTGTATGTGTATGGATGTATATGTCGGTATGTATAGGTATATGTGCGTGTATGGGTGTTTATGTATATATATATATATATGTGTGTATATGAATGGTTGGGCCATTCTTCGTCTGTTTCCAGGCTTTCCCTTGCTGACACGGGAAACGGCGATCAAGTATGATGATCATAATGATATACATACATACATATATGGGAAGGTATTAATAGAGAGGGTCAAGCCATGTACAGAGCCCCAGATTAGGGAGGGCAGTGTGGTTTCAGAAGTGGTAGAGGATGTGTGGATCAGGTGTTAGCTTTGAAGAATGTATGTGAGAAATACTTAGAAAAGCAAAAATGGATTTGTATGTAGCATTTATGGATCTGGAGAAGGCATATGATAAGAGTTGATAGAGATGCTCTGTGGAAGGTATTAAGAGTATATGGTGTGGGAGGTAAGTTGCTAGAAACAGTGAAAAGTTTTTATCAAGGATGTAAGGTATGTATACAAGTAGGAAGAGAGGAAAGTGATTGGTTCCCAGTGATTGTCGGTTTGCGGCAGAGGATGTGTGGATCAGGTGTTTGCTTTGAAGAATGTATCTGAAAAATACTGAGAAAAGCAAAAATGGATTTGTATGTAGCATTTATGGATCTGGAGAAGGCATATGATAAGAGTTGATAGAGATGCTCTATGGAAGGTATTAAGAGGATATGGTGTGGGAGGTAAGTTGCTAGAAACAGTGAAAAGTTTTTATCAAGGATGTAAGGTATGTATACAAGTAGGAAGAGAGGAAAGTGATTGGTTCCAAGTGATTGTCGGTTTGTGGCAGGGGTGTGTGATGTTTCCATGGCTGTTTAATTTATTTATGGATGGGGTTGTTAGGGAGGTGAATGCAAGAGTTTTGGAGAGAGGGGGCATGTATGCAGTCTGTTGTGGATGAGAGGGCTTGGGAAGTGAGTCAGTTGTTGTTCGCTGATGATACAGCACTGGTGGCTGATTCGGGCGAGAAACTGCTGAAGTTGGTGACTGGGTTTGGTAAAGTGTGTGAAAGAAGAAAGCTGAGAGTGAAAGTGAATAAGAGCAAGGTTATTAGGTTCAGTAGGGTTGAGAGACAAGCAAATTGGGAGGTAAGTTTGAATGGAGAAAAATTGGAGGATGTGAAATGTTTTAGATATCTGGGAGTGGATTTAGCAGCGGATGGAACCGTGGAAGCGGAAGTGAGTCACGGTGGGGGAGGGGGCAAAGGTTCTGGGAGCCTTGAAGAATGTGTGGAAGGCGAGAACGTTATCTCGGAGAGCAAAAGTGGGTATGTTTGAAGGAATAGTGGTTCCAACAATGTTATATGGTTGTGAGGCACAGCCAATAGATAGAATTGTGCGGAGGAGGGTGGATGTGTTGGAAATGAGATGTTTGAGGACAGTATGTGGTGTGATATGGTTTGATTAAGTAATGAAAGGGTAAGAGAGATGTGTGGAAATAAAAAGATTGTGGTTGAGAGAGCCAAAGGGGGTGTACTGAAGTGGTTTGGTCACATGGAGAGAATGAATGAAAAAAGATTGACAAAGACAATATATGTGTCAGAGGTGGAAGGAACAAGGAGAAGTGGGAGACCAAATTGGAGGTGGAAGGATGGAGTTAAAAAGATTTTGAGTGATTGGGGCCTGAACATACAGGAGGGTGAAAGGCGTGCAAGGAATAGTGTGAATTGAAACGATGTGGTATACCGGGGTCGACATGCTGTCAATGGATTGGACCAGGGCATGTGAAGCGTCTGGAGTAAACCATGGAAAATTTTGTGGGGCCTGGATGTGGAAAGGGAGCTGTGGTTTTGGTGCATTACACATGACAGCTAGAGACTGAGTGTTGTTTTTTTCCTAGCACTACCTTGCGCACACATGGGGGGAGGAGGAAGGTATCATTTCATGTGTGGCAGGGTGATGGCAGGAATGGATGAAGGCAGCATGTATGAATATGTACATGTGTATATATGTATATGTCTTTGTATGTATACATTGAAATGTATAGGTATGTATATGTGCGTGTGTGGGCGTTTATGTGTATACATGTGTATGTGGATGGGTTAGGCCATTCTTTCGTCTGTTTCCTTGCGCTACCTCGCTAATGTGGGAGACAGCTTGAAAGTATGATAAAATATATAATAAATAACATACATATATACATACGTGCCTTAGCTGGAGTAAGAGGCTGAAAGTATTTCATTTTTAGGGGTATATAAGATCATAAATGCTCTTTCTCTTTGATCTATCATTACATGATAGTTTTGATGTATTACATTCTTGTCTTTTTTTCAATTGTCATTACCGAGGAGGTATATTACCAGTACTACCTGGCTGAGTATCGGGAGGGTTAGTGATGGCTACCTAATAAACCAGCACTTTTTTGGGTGTCAAGTTGAACTCTGACCCAGGGAGTTGTCTTTTCTTTCTGCATCACCCACACTTGGACTACTGGCATTCTGTCCATAAACGTAGTCTCTCCTTGTCATAGATAACTCTTGACAGCACTTAACTCACATAGCTCATTCTTCATAACTATATTTTCCTGTGGTTGGCACTATGCACTATCCCTGCCTTTTGGCAAAATGGCAGAAGCAGTAGATAGAAGTATTAGGTAGGAACATTTAGGCAAGAGCATTAGGTAGAAACATTAGATGGAAGTAGTCAGTAGAAACATTAGGTTGGAGCACTTGCAAACACTGGGCTAGTGTTACCCTCTGCCAGTGGCCTGTTAAGGATGAGGCTGGAAAGTTCTTAGTGGCACTGGAGTTCACTAGTTATGGAAACTTTATTGCCGTGGCCACTCCCTTGAGGGAGTTCCATCTGGGAACAGTTGTCAGATAGGTCTTTTAAAAATTTAAACATTATGTTCACAGATATCATCACACCATACCTGTCAGCTCTGTGTATGCCTTACGAGAAGCTTTGTCATTGGTTTGTGAGGAAGGTCTAGATTCTCTCTGGCACCGTCATCACACCTGTGCCCAGCAACTGTATCAGGGCCTATCAGCTCTTGGTTTACAGTGTTATATACCTGATCCTGTTAAACGATCCCCAACTGTAACCACTGTCACAGTCCCTGATGGTGTTGACTGGATGAAGGTTGTCAGATACTTCATGTCCAGGTTAGTATAATTCTCATGTATGTTTTCAGTCATTGACCAGTACATGGGTCAATATGCTAAGGTAAAGTATAATGACTATTAAAGAATCAAGATTCTCTATTGTTTCTGTTTTTATCAGGGTGCGACAAATATGCTTGGGCATTCATGGATTATTCCTGCTTGTGATTAAGCCATGAGTAAAGAGTCACTGGCAAATTTGTATCTACATTACAATCTTGTCAAAGTACTTTTCACTTCAGAAGAGTCCATTCTTCTATGCTACTGATTGTTGTACAGTCTTGGAGCTGCAGGGGTGTCAGAGTTATATACTGATTGCTGTTTCCCACCTTTCACCCACTTGCATGTTAAGGCCAAGATCACTCAAAATCTTTTTCACTCCATCCTTCCATTTCTAATTTGATTTCCTCCTTGTCTTTGTCACCTGTACTTCTGATCCATATATCCTCTTTGTTTGCCTCTCCTCACATATTCTATCCATATGTCCACACCATTTCAGCACAATGTCTTCAGCCCTCTGAACAAACATTCTTCTCATTATTACACCTCTTTCTTACCCTTTTATAACTTACTCAATCAAAACACCTCACACCACATGTTGTCCTTAAATATTTCATTTCCAACACATACATCCTCATTGGCACATCCTTATTTATAGCCGATGTCTTGCATCCATACATCACTGGGACTACTATACCTTTCAACATAACCATTTTTGCCCTTACAAATACACCTCTCTTTCCACACATTCTTAAATGCTCCTAGAACATTCATTCCCTCTTCCTCCCAGTGACTCACTTTCATGTCCATGGTTCCATTTACTGCAATGTTCTCTCCCTGGTACCTAAAACACTTCACTTCCTCCCAAGTTTTTCTCCAGTCAAACTCACACCCTTCTTATCAACTTCCTTTCTTAACACTCATCTGAACTCGTCAGATAACTTCTGCAGTTTCTCACCAAAATCTACTGTATCATCAGCAAACAGCAACTGATTCACTTCATTGGCCCCATCATCCCTTATAGACTGCATACTCACCCCTCTCTCCGAGACAAATGCATTTACTTCCCTCACCACCTGATCTATAAACCAATTAAACAGCCATGTCTCACACCCTTGGAACCACTTACTCTCCATCATTCTCACCTGTGCACATGCCTTACCCACTTTGTATAAACTCACTGCTTCTAGCATCTTCCCTCCCATACCATGTATTCTCGAGACCTTCCACAAGGTATCTCTATCAACCCTATCATATGCTTTCTCCAGATCCTTAAATGCCACATACAAATCCTTCTGTTTCTCTCAAGTATTTCTCTCACACATTCCCTAAAGAAAATACCTGATCCATACATCCTCTACCACTTCTGAAACCACATTTTTCCTTCCCAACCTGTTTCTTTGTACAAGCCTTCACCTTTTGAATTACTGCTTCCACATACAACTTAATAGGTTCTCTAGAAACTTATACGTATGGTTTGAACTCGCACCTTTGTCCTCCTTGTCTTGATTCAATGGCACCATACATGCTTTTTGCATTCCTAAGGCACCTCAACCATGGTCCATACATACATTGAAAATCCTAACTAATCACCCGTCTTTCTTAACAAATTCAGCTGCAATACCATCCATTCCAGCTGCCTTGCCACATTTCATCTTGCCCACAGTTCTCACCACCTCTTCTATCTTCATGAAACTGCTTTCCATGAATCTCTCACTTCGCATACCAGCCCGATGCACGCAACTTACATCTGCCACCCTGTCATCAAACACATTCAACATTTCCTCAAAGTAACCACTCAGTCTCTTCATTTTAATGCTACCTGTTACCACTTCCCTATTTACCCCCATCTCCCAATGTCCTATTTGTTCTTTTGTTTTTCATGCTCTGCTGACCTCCTAAGGGAACTTGCATTCCAAGTTTGCAGTAATTTTAGATGCTTCAGGTTTAAGAAAATGGGATTTTTTGGTATTTGACATGGATCAATTTAGTGGCATTGTAGCTATCTTCTTATTTTACAAATAAGAGGGGACTGCCTATCCTTTTTGATATCCAGCCCCTTGTTTATTATTAATGTAACACATGAATTTTGGACAGGAAGAGTCAGCCATTGTATTATTAAAAAATAGTGAAATTGAATTTGCAGGAATTCTAAGTATTCCATATATTTGCATACATTCTCACTAGACTCATTGTTAAATCATGTCTGACTAATAATATTAAAGTATTGGTAAATATTGACCATGTGCATTATTAGTTTTATATTGCCAGAGAATTCATTTTATAAGAAGAATACAGTATCTTGTTATTTCTGATTAATTGTTTACTCATTTTCAGTGAAATATTTTTGCATTTCACATTTTCTTTTATTTTTCATCTTAACAAACTCTTGTATTGTGCTCATTTTTTTGTGCTTAACTGCCTTTCCCACATAAGTGAGACAGAATCAGGGACATATAATAGCTCCTCTGCCCAGATCCACTCTGGGTTTTATTTATATATAACCACTCATCCAAAACCAAGCCCCAGAGACTAACTGTATGGTTTACCTGGACTATTACTCCCAGTGCTTTTAACACACTGATCCTTTTCATTAAAAATTAATTCTGTACTCTCCATGATAGACTCTCTGTCAAGCTGTGCCCAGTGTTCTTTACATGATGAAGTTACTTAACACCAGATAGTGACCTCAAGCATTTCATTTCCAGCACAATCGCCCTCTTCCTTTTTTTGTGTTAACTCGCATCTTTATAATATTGTGGCTACTATTTCTTGAAACATACATTTGTCCTCACAGACAGTGACCTCTCCTTAATACACCCGGGGTCTTAGCTCACTCTTTCACCCTGGGACTCAGTTCAGCCTTCATTGTTGTATCCCCTGCCTTTTCCAATCCCAGGTCACTAAAGCACCTATTGTCCTCCACATCCTCTTGGTTCGAATTTACACTTAGACCTCTAGAATACATTTTTCTTTAGTCTCTCCATGTCGTACCTCTCTCTGTCCTTACCTCATCAACACTTCATCATATATTGATCATTCCTTTCATAGTTAATGTGGGTTTCAGATTTCTTAAATTCTCAAAACAGGTATCAGGTGGAAATTTCTGGTGGCTTGGGACCTACTGCAAACAAGTTGTGGCGAATCGGACTCATGGGTTACAACTGTACTACAGAAAATGTGGATTGGGTACTCAGGATTATGAAGGAGGCTCTGGAAAATGAAAAGATTAAAAGCAATCTATAATTTTAAAACTGAAAAGAGTTAAGCTTATGGATGTTCAGGAAGTGCTATTGACTGGTGATGTACTTGGTAAAATTCTCATTTTATTTGTGTTTTTTAACACAGTGTATATATATTTCTTCATTCTGCATAGTGATTCTGTGGTAGTATTCACTGTGTCAGTGTAAAAATCATGTTAGTAGAATGTAGCAATGGTTTGCTACTCCACTGGAAGTGTAAACCATAGACAACGTGTTCAGAGTTTATTATAAAGCTTTAGACTGAAATTTGTGCTCATTTGCACATAGCCACTTTTTGGCTGTTATGTATTACATGTTACATGTAAGCTTGAGACCCATTTTTTGCTTTGTTGAATTTTCCATCCGAAATTTTAATGTACTATTTAATATTTAGCTTGCGCAATGGTAAGGGTATATAATTTGGCTGCATATGTGTTTTTATTGAGAGTATTGAGGATTAGACTGAAAAAGCATGAATTTGTCATAATGTCTTCCTTTGATGTCTGTCCTTTTCAGATGTTTGTTAGCCACATTTTATTAAGAAAATTTTCTCTTGGTTTTGGGAACTGCAGAGAATTCATCAAATTCTTTTAGGAGCTCTTCTAGAAAAGTGCTGTTATTTCTGTTTGCTGTAACATTAGGATACATTTTTCTTATAAAAAGAATAGGGTTTTTGCCCAAAAGCATGAAAACATGTTATGTGAAATATTAGGATTTCCATCTGTATAACTATAAGGAATCATATACTGTATAGCTTTTTTTCAGATTATTCAAGATATTCAGGTGGCTGGTTAGCAAAAATGCTACAGGTTGCTGATACTGTAGTTCTTAAATTGAAGATGATCACCCTGTTCCTTTGATTCATTTGCTAAATAATACTAATGATTATTGGAACTGAATTTTATCAATAGATGGATAAATGATATAATAGGTAAAAGAAAGTTGTTATATCTTGAAAAGTAGTTTTGAAAATGAATCATTTGTCAAGTAATATTTCAGTAAAATTACAAAAATCCTCTTCAGGACCAGTAAACTAATTAATTGTGTTTTGTAGGATATCAAAGTTTTACCAAGTATTTCCATATTGATATATATGAACGTAATGCAGATAGTTGTCCAACTATTCTGTTAACGTGGGACTCGGGGAGCAGGTTAGGGATGATGAGAGATTGAATTAATGTTGTTTTAGTCCAAGTTTTACTTAATATACATGAAAGTTCTTCAATATTTACCTGCAATTAGTGTGCCTCCTCAACTGTTCTGTTGATGTGGAACTCTGGGAGCAGGTTATGGATGTTGAGAGAATGAATCGGACTCGTGTTGTTTGGTCAAAGTTTTAAGTTTGTGAATCCAATGGACCTCAGGAAGCCAACGGCATTGAATGTAGGTTGACAGGCTGTTTACTGTGTATGAAGGAACAGCAATGAAGACAGAGTGGATTATGAAATGGTTAGACCTTATGGTTATTGGGTTGCAAGGTAATTTATCATTTTGCTATTGGCAGAGGGATGTTGTCTATGTATAAGAAATATCATATAAAGGTGAGTTAGTGTTCAAACTACCGAGGTATAAGTTTGTTGAGTGTACATGTGTGGGGTATTATTGATCGAGAGGGTTAAGACATGTGGAGTAGCAGAGTGGTATAGAATGTAAGGATTAGGTGTTAGCTTTAAAGAATGTGCATGATAAGTACTTAGAGAAGCAGATGGATTTGTATGTCACATTTATGGATCTGGAGAAAGCATTTGATAGGGCTGATACAGATGCCTTGTGGAAGGACTTAATGTATGGCATGGAAGGAAAGCTGCTAGAAGCAGAGAAGTTTTCATCAATGGTGTAACTCATTTGTATTAATAGAAAGAGAGGAGAATGAATGGTTCCAAGGAAAGGCTGGTCTCTGGTAGGGGTGAGACTTGGAGAAAGGGGCAAGTATGCAGTTTGTGGGGGACGACAGGACCTGGGAAGTGAGTCGGTTTGCTGAGGATACAGTCCTGGTGATGGATTCAAGTGAGAAACTGCACAAGTTTGGAAGTGTGTGTAAAAGAAGAAAGTTAAGAGTAAATGTGAATAAAAGTGAGGTTATTAGATTCAGCAAGGTTGAGGGACAGGTAAGTGAAGTGTTTTAGTTACCTGGGTAGTGGACAGGGTAGCAAATGGAACCATGGAAGTTTCATGGGAGGTGAAGGTTCTAGGAGCACTAAAGATGTGATGCCTGTTCCCTTTTGGAACTCCCTCAAAGGGGTGGCCACAGCGATGGTCTCTCCATGACTAGTGAACTTCAGTGCCACTTGACCTTTAACAGGCCACTGACAGAGGGCAAGTCTTAGTTTGGTGTTTGTTGTGGGGCCTCATTATTGACAGGAAGCTGTGGTTTCATTACATATGACAGCTAAAGAGGATATATGTGTCAGAAGTGTAGGGAACAAGAACAGAGAAGATCAAATTGGAGATGGAAGAATGCAGAGAAAAAGATTTTGAGCAAATGGGGGACTGAACATGCAGGAGGATGAAATGTGTACATGGATTAGAGTGAATTGGAACAGTGTGGTATAGTGGGGGTCGACTTTGCTGTCAATTGATTGAACCCAGGTATGTGAAGCATCCAGGATAAACAAAGGAAATTATATGGCTAGAGAATGGATATGAGCAGATGTGGCCATTCTTTGTCTGTACCTGATGCAATCTCACTAATGCAGGAAATCATAGCATTCAAATATGAAGTAGATATCATACTGCACTCTGTGACATTATTTTTATACTAACTGTTGTAAAGAAGACTGGCAATAGAGTGTCAAGAACAATTCCTTTCATTTAACCATAAGGTAATACTAACCACAACCAATGAGGTGAACTCTTCAGCGATGTAAGATCGTATTTACACGAACACAATTGTAAAGATTTGCAATTAAGATAGAGAGTCACAAATGTAGATGCAACAAACAGACAGATGCCTATCTATCATTTTCTATAATGCTGAATATCACTTTCATTACTTGGATAACATTTTGAGTTATTGAGTATGTTTCCATAACATTTTGGAATTACAGAAGACGTACAGAAAAATTTATGAAACTAAAGAGAAAGGTGTCGAAAAATACATTATTTTACGTCTAAGATAAAAATATTGTCAAGCAAAAACTAAAGTAGGTCAATGCATTTAAAAAAAATTAATCTTATCTAACATGCAAGGCGACACAAAGGCATATACATGATGCCAAGGTCAGATAGTAAAATCGATTTAATTACAATGTGGTCCAGGAGTAATCAACTGTGTCTCTAATATACTGCAGAGTAATATTTAAGGGTATCAATTGTCTCAACTGGCTACTTTATTGTAACATCCTGAGCAAATAAAACAAACTCAAATATCTTGTGACCAATACTGTTAAGATATGATGACAATCTACCTATAATTCATTTTTGCTAGTTTTGCCTGAGTCTCCTTTCTTTTTCCTTTTTTTGCTTTTATCTTCTTTGTGATCATCATCAGACTCATTTGTGATATCCTCCCCAAAGGATTCAGAGAGACACTTCTTATCCCTCAGCACTTTTTGACAGACTGCCTCCTGAAGACCAGATTTTTGCTCTCCAAAATACCATTGGTTAATTTCTTCTTCATAATCCTCAATGAAACCCTCGCACTGGAAAAGAGAATTTTTTGTTCATTTTTTATTACATCTAACATATGCTTCTCCACAGTTGAGCCTCCTTCAAATGCCAAAATCATTAAAAAAAATCCTGTCTATCTATATCCCTGATGCCCATTCCCTTTGGGAACTCCTTCAAGGAGGTGGCCAGGCAAAAGCCTCCTTTCACTCAGTTCTTCCACTTCTAAGCTTATTCCCTATCATCTCTTAATCACACATTTCTGATACTCATCAACATCACTTCTTAAATCTATGACTTACACCATGTTTTACTTTAGCAACCACTCGCTACAGAATGACATAAATTTCTTGTTTCCTAGCCT
The DNA here is from genome assembly GCF_036320965.1 of Panulirus ornatus. Classification (NCBI taxonomy): domain Eukaryota; kingdom Metazoa; phylum Arthropoda; class Malacostraca; order Decapoda; family Palinuridae; genus Panulirus; species Panulirus ornatus. The sequence goes on from NC_092239.1 coordinate 12,395,787, forward strand.
TGTGGTAGACATTTAGATATTCAAAGAATACTTTAAAGTTTAAAATATTGGGAGAACCGTAGGTGAAACAGAAAAATAATAGCAAGTAGGAAATAAATACCAAGCCAAATGATATCAAAGTCTGGAGGTTCAAGGTCAAGAGGATATGTAACGGGTGCTGGAACCTCGTGAAGGTTACAGTTGAAAAACTGCTCTCTCTCTTATGTATGTATCCCACTGCATATCTAACCTTTGGGGGGAAAGAAAATATTCTTTCCTCCCCCCATCTCTCGGTGTGACACTCATCTTTAAGCAGTAAATAAGGAAAAGACAAAATTAAAACCACTCATACTGACAAGTTTCAATACAGGGATCTGTTAAAACTATGTGGAAATTATACACATCACATCACCCACAGAAATGGCAGCAGTAAGGCAACCAGACTCTCCCAGTTACCTAAAAAGGGGAACATGAAAGAACCACCAGAAAAACAATCCCCCTACCCTCCAGCAATTCAGAAAGCATGCCTCTAAACCAAAGAGCTACACAAATCAAGGAACTTGTCCCCCATGCTCCGATAATGAAAAAGGAAAAACCATTTAATTAAGCGCGGTGGGCCACTTCTTGATGTAGATTTCTGGGTAGATAAGGTAGATATGTTTTGAGCAGTGTGACACCTTTCAGCTTTGCAAGATGTGGTTTATCTCAATTATCAAGAGTGTATCTTCCACTTTCATCCAGTCCCAACCTCAGCACACAGATAGACCCTGACTAAAGAAAATTTAAAACAGATTGACAGACATAACCATATTTTAAAATTACACCATAAATCTGTTATACTTTTAAGCAACTTGGAGACAGCACAAAGAGGTTTCCCATGGAGCAGCTTTCATTATATCAGAACTCATCTTCTCAGTATGAAGTCAAAATAAACAAAAAACTTCATTTATACTCTCCCTTCTAGCATTCCTTTACAGCTATTCTCATTGTAATATGTTATTGAAATAAATATGTTCTTACAGACATCTTTGCTATTATTCTCTATGAAAGCCATATTCAAATACTTAACGGAGTCCTCTCAAAATTTTGATATTCCTAAACATGTTATATAATTTTTCTAACATAAGTCTGTTGAGTATTCCTGGGAAATTATATGGGAGGGTATTGATTGAGAGGGTGAAGGCATGTACAGAGCATCAGATTGGGGAAGAGCAGTGTGAATCCGGTGTTTGAGAAATACTTAGAAAAACAGATGGATTTGACTATAGCATTTATGGATCTGGAGAAGGCATATGATAGGGTTGATAGAGATGCTTTGTGGAAGGTTTTAGAGTATATGATGTGGGAGGTAAGTTGCTATAAGCAGTGAAAAGTTTTTACCAAGGATGAAAGGCATGTGTATGGATAGGAAGAGAGGAGAGTGATTGGTTCCCAGTGAATGTTGGTCTACAGCAGGGATGTGTAATGTCTCCATAGTTGTTCAATTTGTTTATGGATAGGGTGGTTTGGGAAGTAAATGCAAGAATTTCGGAGAGACGGGCTAGTATGAACTCTGTTGGGGATGAGAGGGCTTGGGAAGTGAGTCGGTTGTTGTTTGCCGATGTTACAGCTCTAGTGGCATATTTGAGTGAGAAACTGTAGAAGTTGGTGACTGAGTTTGGAAAAGTGTTAAGAAAGGAGAAAGTTCAGAGTAAGGTTATTAGGTTCAGTAGGGTCGAGGGACTAGTTAAATGGGATGTAAGTTTGAATGGAGAAAAATTGGAGGAAGTGAAGTGTTTTAGATATCTGAGAGTGGACTTAGCAGTGGATGGAACCATGGAAGCAGAAGTGAGTCACAGGTTGGGGGGAGGGGGCAATTAGAGTGAATTAGAATGAATAGAGTGAATTAGAATGATGTGGTATACTGGGGTCAACGTGCTATCAATGGACTGAACCAGGGCATGTGAAGTGCCTGGGGTAAACCATGGGGCCTGGATATGGATAGGAAGCTGTGGTTTCAGTGCATTACACACGACAGCTTGAGACTGACTGTGAACCAGTGTTGCCTTTTTTGTTTGTTTTGTGCTACCTCGCTGAAATGTGGGGTAATGATGCTACTTTCTGTGGGGTGGGGTCGTGATAGGAATGGATGAAGGCAAGCAAGTATGAATATGTACATGTGTATATATGTATATGTCTGTGTATGTTTATGAATATGTTGATATGTATATGTATGTATATGTGTGTGTATGGGCGTTTATGAATATAAGTGTGTATATGAGTGGATGGGCCATTCTTTGTCTGTTTCCCAGCGCTACCTCGCTGATGCAGAACAGTGATTAAGTATAATATATATCATTAAACAAAGATACAGTCTTTTCAACTATCTAATCATTCAAATAATCATACACTCACTCACACCCCTTACAAGAAACCTGGAGGAAATAATGTATTATACACTAAAAAAAAATCACCTGAGTCTTTAGATGTGCAACTTCTGCTGATGGTTCATCCCACAGATCCATTGGTATCCCAAGTTCTACCTTCACACCTTTATTCCTGTAATAGCAGATGATAATTACTAACACAAAAGAAAAAAATGTATGTGAATTCAAGCTTCTTTAACATCATGTAACAAGAAATCACCAAGAACAGACATAAAATGGCCTCACTTGCTAAAGTCCACTCTCTTGCTGTCATAGATAGTGAACTGCAACCAGAGTTCTCCATCCCCAGCCAACCCCATGACCCTGCATCCTTTCCTGACTGCCTCACATGCACTGGTTTAGCCCGCTGACTGCTTCTTGTGTGCTAGTTTTGCTCAGTGACAGTAAGTTGCCCCCTGAATATTAAATTACCCCAATTCTCCCTATCACGTGCATGCTTTACACCCTCCCTGCATGTTCAGGTCCCAATCACTGAGATTCTCTTTCACACCATCCTCCTATCTCCAACTCAGTTTCCCCTTTCTCTCTAACACTATAATTTCTTACTTGATCAACCCACCTCATGTAACATATTGTACTCAAGCTTTCAATTCTAACACATCGAAATGCATACTCCTCTCCCTCTAGGTTCTCTCCATTCAAACTCGCACTCTGATGGACTTGCTAAATTTTATAACCTAACATTTATATACATTAATTCTAAACATACTCCTTTCACAAACTTTCACAAACTCAGAGACCAGCAACAGCAGTTTCTCACTGAAGCCTGCCATCAGAGTCATGTCATTAGTAAAGAGCAATTGACTCACCTCTCAGGTCCCCTACACCCAACAGGTTGCACACATACCCCTCTTTCTCTATGACCCTTGAATTCATCTCCCTCACAATTCCTTCATCACCAGATTAAACAGCTACATCCTTGTCGCAGAACTACATACATCTAAAACTACTCTCCTTCCTCTCTTCTTACTCTCTTCACAGAAACTCCTTACTGCTTCTAGTAGCTTTCCTTCCATCCCAAACAATTGTTACACCTTCCACAATGCATCTCTATTAACTGTATCATAAACTTTCTCAACATCTACAAATGCCATATACAAATCCTTTTTTCTGAAGTATTTCTTACGTAGATACTTCAAAGAAAACACCTACCTCCTCTACCACTCCTGAAGTCACAATGTTCCTCTCACACTCCGATGCTCTGTGCATGTCACCGCTATCCTCTCATTTACCACTCTCCCCCTGCTCTTATACAATGACACTATACAGGCATTCTACATATCCTCAGGCAGCTCACACTGAACCTTATATATGCTAACACCTTAACTAATCAATGAACAACATTGTCACCCACTTTCTTTTGAAATTCAATTCCAATCCCATCTATTCCAGCTGCTTTACCATACTTTGTTTTACAGAGGACTTTCAACACCCCTCTGCATACCTACACACTCCAAACATTCTCCATTTGCCACCCTATCATCTACACATTCAATAGCCCTCCAAAATACTTACTCCAACTCTTCTTACCCTATTGCTGCTTCCCCATCTGCTCACTCTACTGATGCTCCTATTTACTCTCATTCTCACAATATTCATCTCTTTTCAAAATATTTTCTTCTCCCTGAAGTTTGCAAGTATTTTCTAACCCCAACATCATTTGCCCTTTTCCAGCCCATGCACCTTCCTCTTGACATCATGCCATATCCTCTTGAACATCTCCCAAAAACTCACACTCCGGAGTTTCTTGAAGGTATAGCCTATACAACTCTCTTTTCTCTCTCATTAACAATTTAAGCTTCTCATCCCATCAGTTCTTTTTCTCACATACCCATCTTCATGCCAAAAACGTCTCTTGCATATGTAAGGACTGCTTTCTTAAGTACCTCATATTCCTTGCCCACTCCCCTAATTGTGTTTACTCTCACCTTTTGCCATTTCACCAAATCTCTCCTGGTGTCTCTTCATATAAGCTGCTTTCCCAAGCTTTTTTAATTTCACCATCCTATCTTTTCCTAAAAGCTCTGTAAACTTTCATCCTCACCTCCACCAGGAAGCAATCAGCCATACCACCAGCTACCCATCTCAGTGCATTTATTTCTACAAGTCTCTAGCAATCCTATCAGTCAGTTCATAATGCAATAATGCCCAATCACCATAAACTCCCTAATTTTTGAACTAAGTATTCCCAATCACCAGTCCTTTTTCATCATACACCTCCAGTGTTCAAATTCCCCTCTCTCATGAATACTTGTGAATAATACCTCCCCTCTTTTTTAATTAGGTATTCCCAATCGCCAGTCCTTTTTCAGCTCACAACTCCACAAGGTCGTCACCATTTTCACTGGCAATGGGTACCTGCCCTACCTCTAATTATATCCTTAACTGCTGCATCTCATACTCTAGCATTCATATCACCCATCACTATTACCTGATCCCTAACATCAAAACTGCTGAAACACTTACTCACCTCCTATCAAAACACTCACTCCTCTTGCTTCCAAATGCATAAACACTATCATTCACCCACCTCACATAATCCACTTTCACACACATCAGTCTAGAGTTCCTTACACTTTACTACAATTCCACAACACCAGCAAGAGTGCTATATTTTCTTTTGCTCTTGCCCTCACACAAACCAGAGACTTTAACCTTAAGACAAATCCCACATCATTCTTCCCCCTTCCTGTTAAGAGCCAGAGTATCCAACTTCCTCTCTCCAAGCATAATACATATCACTTCCTTTTTCATACTTGTTCATAGTTTCCTTTTTGTGTGTGGGTAGTTTCAAGAACAGAAGGCTCAGCTTTGAAGGAAGATATCTTCACTTAACTCCTTCCTCAATTTTTTTTTTGTAAAGCAACATGTGGCAAGGATTTCCAGCCCCCTCACCCACCACTCTTTGTTGCCTTCTGCAACATGCAGGAGGTATAAAAGACTAGGTACAACTCTTTCTACCCTATCCCAGGTATAAAAAGTATATAACCACAACACCCCTTTTATGGGGCTCCTTCAGCTTCAAAGCTGCATCCCAATCAGGAGCAGGATGGATTTCATTGGTGTGACACTTCTTTCACCAAAGGTGACGTTTTTTCAGTCATGGCATAACCACACTTAGGAAGTCTGGCAACACCTATGTTTATTATTTTTTCATATCTGCTTCATCTCTCCTGCCTTAGAAAGGTTGTGCCATGAAACAAAAGCCCTACTTGCCCACATCTTATCCCTGGCTGTTATGTATAATGAACTGAAACCACAGTCAAGCCACCCAGACCATTAGCACTTTCTTAAAATCCAATATGCTCTCTGCATTAACCATGTCCTCAGTAATTTTCAATTTATTCATCATTCTTATACTATAAAAGTACTTCTGTAGATCTTTTTAAAAAAATTTCATGCTTAATTTCATGTCATACCCAGTAGTTGCTCTATCCCTACATCTCTCAAAGAACTCTCCAACATCTCTTCATAGATCAGTTTTAAAAAAAGGTGGTGATTAGGTCACCTCTCATTCCTCTCTCTTAAAGTGGGCAAATTTAAAGCCTCTAGCCATTCACTTTAACTCAGCCGTCTTAATTCTGATATCATCTTTGTTTTCCTCCTCTGAACCTTCCCTATGTGCTCTTTTTGCTTCTTAGCTAATGTGGTGACCAAATTTCAGAAACATTTTAGTTTTGGCCTTATCTACGGACTATATCTATGGACAACTTACTAAATAGTTCCTTATCCATATATTTGAAAGCCATTCTAATGTATGCCAGCAGATAGTATGTCTCCTGTTCTAGGTCCAATCAGTGCCATGTCTGACCACATGTATCTAAAGACCTTGCTCCAAGTCCTTCCAATCTAAACTTATATTCAAACCCACCTGATATATCCTGTAATTACACCTCAATACTTATTTTTGTTCAGTTGATTGCTAACTTCCTTCTTTCATACTATCTCCCATCTGGTGATACCAGTTTCAGGAATTTATCTTGTCTGCTATGAAAAAGTGTGTCATCTGCAAACAGCAACTGATTAACTTTCCAACCCATACATCCCCAGCATACTGTAGACCTGCCCCTTGCTCCACACAACATAGAGAGGAAAACTTTTCTGAATAACCTATACCACTTTTGACCTTATGAAATACTCTCATGTGATGAGTACTTACACAAGGTTATGAAGAGTCTGAAAAGTCTGACTCATCTTTTTGGCCCATCGTGTAGAGTCTTGCCGTTCCTTATGTATCCGGTACTCCAACATCCCTTCACACACCTCTTCTAGTGTCTCCACCAGCCTCAATTCACTGGAAATTCAGTTCTCAATGTTATTTACTTAACTGTAACGTACATGCAATTGATAATGTAAATTATCCAACAGTTGAGGGAGGTATATTGTTACTCTAACTTCACTAAACCCAAACTGAAAAAATACTTTCATGAGGACATCATTCAAACTTAAAATTACCATAAAGGCAAAACTGTTTTACTCAGTGTCAATGCTACACCAGTTACTTTCTCGAATGTGCAGCCAAACAATTTCACATTACTTAAAAACTATCTTAGAGGACGAAGTTAAATATGCAAGAAATCAATAAACCCCAATGAAAACTAGAGCACTTGATGAATGAACTACAGGAATTACACTTGTAATGTTAATCACATGAAAAAAAAAGTTGGAAGAGGGACTTACTTCTGCATTCTATAGGACAAATTCAAGGCACATGAATCAAGATTTGCGTGGTTAAGCAGAGGATGATAATTTGAAAATCAAGCTACTGAACTAAAAGACTTGCCATCCTTAAATATCACTTACCAAGAGTCACCCAATCACAGCCTGTGAAAAACTAGAATAAGATATAAAACTTCCTCTTAAACAGCTATCATCAGAATATCAAGGATCCAATCCCAGCAGTAAGAAATGATAGGAAATAATAGGATGAGAAATCCAAAGCAATTTCCAAAACTGATTCCTGCATCATCCTTATGAAAACAAATTAAAGATTACCCTTCTGTTCAGAAAAATTTCAATTTTGTGAACTTTAAACTCATCTGAGGAATAACCAAATCAACACAACACTGCAAAGAGCATAGTTTCCAAAACATTATTCTCACACATTACCATCTGCATTTTCTCCACCCTTCAAGAGATTGCACAAATTCATATTTGCTATAGTGATGATCTAATGGACCACCCTGAACCTTGAGTGAAACACACAAGCAAGAATTAGACATGCTTGAAAAAAAAATATGATTCACTTATCTGTGATGCACTGAAGTACATGTGTCTGCATCTAACATTATACCGTATGATGGGACTGATATACTGATAAATTTCAAACATATCTTTTGAGCTGTCAGCTAACTGTCTTGCTCCGTCAATAGATCTCTGGGATGTTCCCCAAAAGTTTCTAATCCTCCTAAAGAAAATCAAAAACTGAGTAAGCTTGATTCTTTTTATCACTTGTTTTCTATCTAACTATATCTCTGTTGCCTGTTTCCCACCTGGAACTCCCTCAAGGGGGTGGCCAAGGAGAGTCTCTATAGCTTGTGAATTCCAGTGCCACTTCTTAGCCTTTATGCCTCACCCTTAACTGGCCACTGGCAAAGGGTAACTCTTTCACAGCATTTGCAGAGGCTCCTACCTAATATTCCTGCTGACTGCTTCTACTTTATGTTCCTGCTCAATGTTCCTAACTACTATTTCTACCTAATTCTACTACCTACATATTCCTACTTACTACTTCTATCTACTGCTCCTACCACTTTGCCAAAGGCAGGGCTAACAACACGTAATGCTCACCTCAGGAAAATCTAGAGATACGAAGAATGAGCTGAATGAGTTAAGTGTTGTCAAGTGTTATGTCTGACAAATAGAGGCTGTATGTTTGTGGACAAAATGCCAGTGGTCCATGTGTGAGTGAAGCAGAAAGAAAATAAAGCTACCCAAGTCAGAGAAGTGCAACTTGACAACCAATGAAATGCTGGCTCACTACACAGCAGTCACCAACCCTCCCAATACCAAAATGGGTAGTACTGGTAAAATACCTCCCTGGTTGTTACAAGTAAGAGAATCAATATTCCCAATTTGGGTCAATTATGCGTAAATGACCCCTCCTCGGGGGATTATTCCCCTTCTGCTCCTTAGGCATGTGTCTGGTCCAAGATCTCATTCATGAGATCCTTGCTCTACCCTGTTACTAAATTTTTTGCTCCAAAGGAGAAGGGGCAGTTAGAGACAAAAGAGAAGTGAAAGAAGAGGGGAAGAAAAAGGATGGCATTGGAAGATTGCTGACAAGATTTCCCTGTAGAAAGTAATTTTTCATACTTCAAGACTCCATTTCTTCTGAATGCAGGGTTCAGCTGATGAGCAAAAGTAACAAAATGACCACAAGAAGGATGGAGGCATAAGCAGGACCCTTCAACAACCATGGCTTCCTCCTTGTCCATATGCTGACCAAAAGATACAGCAATCTGAAATCATTTTGATATGTAGTGCAGTGTATGAGAGATTTGGTATGGTGGGGAATGCAAAGGAAATGAAATGTAGAGTGAATAAGTGGATGAAACATAACACTTTGAGGGGTTTTGAGCATCTGGAAAAACTGCAAGATGGAGAGTTTACAAGGAGAGTGTATGATAATACGATTAAAAGAGTTGGTGTGAGGGAAGACCACTTGCAACATGGGTAAATAATGTGGAAGAGTAGTGGAGGGAGAGAAAAGGGGGAAGAATGCATGGAATGGCATATGCAAGGGGAACATGTGAGGACAGGGATAAGTGGAGACTCTTTTGCTGTGGCCACCCCCTTGATGGGAGTTCCTGGAGGGGACAGGCATCAGAGATATAGACAGGAAGTATGCAGTATATTTTTTCCCTGAGTACTCAACTGAAAGGCACATCAAACTGACACTGTATCAAAATGACCTATGTGGAGAAACAAATCTGCCTATGCAAACATACAAGTGAAACAATATTTGGGATCTTGGACATACTACTATGTAGCAGCAATGCTAAGGCAAATTGCTTGCTAAAAAGATTTACACAAATACACAGTAACTGTGACATTTAGAAAGGGACTGGCATGGGCAACTTTGCTGTAAACATGGAAAAAGTAATGCATGTTGGTTACCAAGCAACAGCAATATATAAGGTAATTATAAACAGGAAGTGGCAGCTTAATAAGCATACTGGTAATCAAAAGAAAAAATGATCCAATCATCTACATTAACAGGGAAGGATATCTAACAGTTACAAGCACTTACGATTTGTTGTACTGTGTTTTCTTTTTCTTGGCATCCATGTTGTACCCGGTTTCAATGACCCCTGATGAGTCTTTTGCTTGTAACCTCTCACCAACTTCCTTTGCCACCAATTTACATACTGAAAATATGAGTCAAAGATAAAGAAACCCTGAAACTAGCCAATCAAAAATGTTCTGAATTTGATAAAATCCATTATACCCAAAAGTAGCATCTCCTGATACATGTTAAATACAAGATATTTCTATCATCTATGACCAACTAGCTAACATATACAGTAGAAAGTATTCAAAATTTACATGAAAAAACTTAAAAGGGTGTTGCATAATAACAAAATCATATCTTTAAAAAACAGCCTGTTTTTTCCTTAAGGAGCACAGACCAGATTATAATTATGAGATTAAGCTGCTTAAGGAAAAATGTAGATACAATAGATCACTGTTCAACAGGAAATTACTATGAACTGCTAGTACGTTCCAAAAGAAGGAAGAGAGGAAGGTGAGAGAATTTTTTCTTGAAGATTCAGTTTTCTGTTCCTGGTGCTATCTCATTTAACAAGGGAACAGTGAACAAGTAAAAAAGTGAACATAAGAGTAAGGATTGGCTGATCATTTTTTCTTGTCGTAATTCTGACATTCATGTATGTTTCCTCATTACCAAGGTATGGACCTGTGGCATGCATTTTGATACTACTTCCCACTATCTCTGTATGAAGACTGGCCGCTCAAGGATGGACTATCATGAAAACTCCTTCCTTCCTCAAACAGGTAAGCTGTGACATTCTCTTCTTTCACTTGTATTTCCCTCTTCATATAACCTTTCTTCCTTTAAAAGTCTGATTTACAAAAACCCGCAAGTCCTTAACTAATTTCTACTTTCTTTCTCTACAATTTTTTTTCTTTCATCCAAGATGGCCTTGAATGGGGCATATTCCTTGTCTGTGCCGTGTCAGTCACTATAGAAGGAAGGAATAAATATTTCCGGCACATATATCCTCTTGGTCAATCTTTCCTCACTCATTCTCTCCATGTGCCCAAACCATTTCAAAACACCCTCTTCTGCCCTCTCAACCACGCTCTTTTTATTTCCACACATCTCTCTTACCCTTACATTACTTACTCGATCAAACCACCTCACACCACATATTGTCCTCAAACATCTCATTTCCAGCACATCCAACCTCCTGCGCACAACTCTATCCAAAGCCCACGCCTCGCAACCATACAACATTGTTGGAACCACTATTCCTTCAAACATACCCATTTTTGCTTTTGGAGATAATGTTCTCAACTTCCAAACATTCTTCAAGGCTCTTAGGATTTTATATATATATATCTTTCTTTCTTTTCTTTCAAACTATTCGCCATTTCCCGCATTAGCGAGGTAGTGTTAAGAACAGAGAACCGGGCCTTTGAGGGAACAACCTCACCTGGCCCCCTTCTCTGTTCCTTATTTTGGAAAATTAAAAAAAAATAATGAGAGGGGAGGATTTCCAGCTCCCCACTCCCTCCCCTTTTAGTCGCCTTCTACGACACGCATGGAATACGTGGGAAGTATTCTTTCTCCCCTATCCTCATATTTTTTTTTTTTTTCTTTGTCGCTGTCTCCCGCGTTTGCGAGGTACGCAAGGAAACAGACGAAAGAAATGGCCCAACCCACCCCCATACACATGTATATACATACATCCACACACGCAAATATACATACCTACACAGCTTTCCATGGTTCACCCCAGACGCTTCACATGCCCTGATTCAATCCACTAACAGCACGTCAACCCCGGTATACCACATCGATCCAATTCACTCTATTCCTTGCCCTCCTTTCACCCTCCTGCATGTTCAGGCCCCGATCACACAAAATCTTTTTCACTCCATCTTTCCACCTCCAATTTGGTCTCCCTCTTCTCCTCATTCCCTCCACCTCCGACACATATATCCTCTTGGTCAATCTTTCCTCACTCATTCTCTCCATGTGCCCAAACCATTTCAAAACACCCTCTTCTGCTCTCTCAACCACGCTCTTTTTATTTCCACACATCTCTCTTACCCTTACGTTACTTACTCGATCAAACCACCTCACACCACACATTGTCCTCAAACATCTCATTTCCAGCACATCCATCCTCCTGCGCAAAACTCTATCCATAGTCCACGCCTCGCAACCATACAACATTGTTGGAACCACTATTCCTCCAAACATACCCATTTTTGCTTTCCGAGATAATGTTCTCGACTTCCACACATTCTTCAAGGCTCCCAGGATTTTCGCCCCCTCCCCCACCCTATGATTCACTTCGGCTTTCATGGTTCCATTCGCTGCCAGATCCACTCCCAGATATCTAAAACACTACTTCCTCCAGTTTTTCTCCATTCAAACTTACCTCCCAATTGACTTGACCCTCAACCCTACTGTACCTAATAACCTTGCTCTTATTCACATTTACCCTTAACTTTCTTCTTTCACACACTTTACCAAACTCAGTCACCAGCTTCTGCAGTTTCTCACATGAATCAGCCACCAGCGCTGTATCATCAGCGAACAACAACTGACTCACTTCCTAAGCTCTCTCATCCCCAACAGACTGCATACTTGCCCCTCTTTCCAAAACTCTTGCATTCACCTCCCTAACAACCCCATCCATAAACAAATTAAACAACCATGGAGACATCACACACCCCTGCCGCAAACCTACATTCACTGAGAACCAATCACTTTCCTCTCTTCCTACACGTACACATGCCTTACATCCTCGATAAAAACTTTTCACTGCCTCTAACAACTTGCCTCCCACACCATATATTCTTAGTACCTTCCACAGAGCATCTCTATCAACTCTATCATATGCCTTCTCCAGATCCATAAATGCTACATACAAATCCAATTGCTTTTCTAAGTATTTCTCACATACATTCTTCAAAGCAAACATCTGATCCACACATCCTCTACCACTTCTGAAACCACACTGCTCTTCCCCAATCTGATGCTCTGTACATGCCTTCACCCTCTCAATCAATACCCTCCCATATAATTTACCAGGAATACTCAACAAACTTATACCTCTGTAATTTGAGCACTCACTCTTATCCCTTTGCCTTTATACAATGGCACTATGCACACATTCCGCCAATCCTCAGGCACCTCATCATGAATCATACATTCATTGAATAACCTTACCAACCAGTCAACAATACAGTCACCCCCTTTTTTAATAAATTCCACTGCAATACCATCTAAATCTGCTGCCTTGCCGGCTTTCATCTTCCACAAAGCTTTTACTACCTCTTCTCTGTTTACCCAATCATTTTCCCTAACCCTCTCACTTTGCACACCACCTTGGCCAAAACACCCTATATCTGCCACTCTATCATCAAACACATTCAACAAACCTTGAAAATACTCACTCCATCTCCTTCTCACATCACCACTACTTGTTATCACCTCCCCATTAGCCCCCTTCACTGAAGTTCCCATTTGCTCCCTTGTCTTACGCACTTTATTTACCTCCTTCCAAAACATCTTTTCATTCTCCCTAAAATTTAATGATACTCTCTCACCCCAACCCTCATTTGCCCTCTTTTTCACTTCTTGCACCTTTCTCTTGATCTCCTGCCCCTTTCTTTTATACCTCTCCCACTCATTTGCATTTTTTCCCTGCAAAAATCGTCCAAATGCCTCTCTCTTCTCTTTCACTAATAATTTTACTTCTTCATCCCACCACTCACTACCATTTCTAATCAATCCACCTCACACACTTCTCATGCCACAAGCATCTTTTGCGCAAGCCATCACTGCTTCCCTAAATACATCCCATTCCTCCCCCACTCCCCTTACCTCCTTTGTTCTCACCTTTTTCCATTCCGTACTCAGTCTCTCCTGGTACTTCATCACACAAGTCTCCTTCCCAAGCTCACTTACTCTCACCACCCTCCTCACCCTAACATTCTCTCTTCTTTTCTGAAAACCCATACAAATCTTCACCCTCGCCTCCACAAGATAATGATCAGACATCCCTCCAGTTGCACCTCTCAGCACATTAACATCCAAAAGTCTCTCTTTCGCACGCCTGTCAATTAACACGTAATCCAATATATATATATATATTATTCATTTTTTTATTTTTCATTTTGCTTTGTCACTGTCTCCCACGTTAGGAGGTAGCACAAGGAAACAGACGAAAGAATGGCCTGACCCACTCACATACACATGTATATACATACACGTCCACACACGCAAATATACATACCTATACATCTCAACGTATACATATACATACACACACAGAGACATGCATATATACACATGCACATAATTCATACTGTCTGCCTTTATTCATTCCCATCACCACCCTACCACACATGAACTAACAACCCCCTCCCCCCTCATGTGTGCGAGGTAGCGCTAGAGGAAGACAACAAAGGCCTCCATTCATTCGCACTCAGTCTCTAGCTGTCATGTAATAATGCACCGAAACTACAGCTCCCTTTCCACATCCAGGCCCCACAGAACTTTCCATGGTTTACCCTAGACGTTTCACATGCCCTGGTTCAATCCATTGACAGCGCATTGACCCCGGTATACCACATCATTCCAATTCACTCTATTCCTTGCATGCCTTTCACCCTCCTGCATGTTCAGGCCCCGATCACTCAAAATCTTTTTCACTCCATCTTTCCACCTCCAATTTGGTCTCCCACTTCTCCTCGTTCCCTCCACCTCTGACACATATATCCTCTTGGTCAATCTTTCCACACTCATTCTCTCCATGTGACCAAACCATTTCAAAACACCCTCTTCTACTCTCTCAACCACACTCTTTTTATTACCACACATCTCTCTTACCCTATTATTACTAACTTGATCATACCACCTCACACCACATATTGTCCTAAAACATCTCATTTCCAGTACATCCACCCTCCTCCTCACAACTCTGTCTATAGCCCATGCCTCGCAACCATATAACATTGTTGGAGCCACTATTCCTTCAAACAAACCCATTTTTGCCTTCCAAGATAAAGTTCTCGACTTCCACACATTTTTCAACGCTCCAGAACTTTCGTCCCCTCCCCCACCCTATGATTCACTTCCATTTCCCTCCCATATAATTTCCCAGGAATACTCAACAAACTTATACCTCTGTAATTTGAGCACTCACTCTTATCCCCTTTGCCTTTGTACAATGGCACTATGCAGGCATTCCGCCAGTCCTCAGGCACCTCACCATGAGTCATACATACATTGAATAACCTTACCAACCAGTCAACAATACAGTCACCCCCTTTTTTAATAAATTCCTAATCATTCTCCCTAACCCTCTCACTTTGCACACCACCTTGACCAAAACACCCTATATCTGCCACTCTATCATAAAACACATTCAACAAACCTTCAAAATACTCACTCCATCTCCTTCTCACATCATCACTACTTGTTATCACCTCCCCATTAGCCCCCTTCACTGATGTTCCCATTTGTTCCCTTGTCTTACACACTTTATTTACCTCCTTCCAAAACATCTTTTTATTCTCCCTAAAATTTAATGATAGTCTCTTACCCCAACTCTCCCAGATACAAATACATATAAATATCAACATATACACATACACATACATATACATTCATATACAGACACATATATATATATATATATATTTCTTTCTTTCTTTTCTTTCAAACTATTCGCCATTTCCCGCATTAGCGAGGTAGCGTTAAGAACAGAGGACTGGGCCTTGAGGGAAACCCTCACCTGGCCCAATTCTCTGTTCCTTCTTTTGGAAAATTAAAAAAAAACGAGAGGGGAGGATTTCCAGCCCCCCGCTCCCTCCCGTTTTAGTCGCCTTCTACGACACGCAAGGAATACGTGGGAAGTATTCTTTCTCCCCTATCCCCAGGGATAATATATATATATATATATATATATATATATATATATATATATTATCCCTGGGGATAGGGGAGAAAGAATACTTCCCACGTATTCCTTGCGTGTCGTAGAAGGCGACTAAAACGGGAGGGAGCGGGGGGCTGGAAATCCTCCCCTCTCGTTTTTTTTTAATTTTCCAAAAGAAGGAACAGAGAAGGGGGCCAGGTGAGGATTTTCCCTCTAAGGCCCAGTCCTCTGTTCTTAACGCTACCTCGCAAATGCAGGAAATGGCGAATAGTATGAAAAAAAAAAAAAAAAAAAATTAATATATATATATATATATATATATATTATCCCTGGGGATAGGGGAGAAAGAATACTTCCCACGTATTCCCTGCGTGTCGTAGAAGGCGACTAAAAGGGGAGGGAGCAGGGGGCTGGAAATCCTCCCCTCTCAATTTTTTTTAATTTTCCAAAAGAAGGAACAGAGAAGGGGGCCAGGTGAGGATATTCCCTCAGTGGCCCAGTTCTCTGTTCTTAACGCTACCTCGCTAACGCGGGAAATGCCGAAGTTTGAAAAAAAAAAAAAAAAAAAAAAAAAAAATATATATATATATATATATATATATATATATATATATATATATATATATATATATATATATATATATATGTATAAAAGAAAGAGACAGGAGGTCAAGAGAAAGGTGCAAGAGGTGAAAAAAGGGCAAATGAGAGTTGGGGTGAGAGAGTATCATTAAATTTTAGGGAGAATAAAAAGATGTTCTGGAAGGAGGTAAATAAAGTGCGTAAGACAAGGGAGCAAATGGGAACTGCAGTGAAGGGCGCAAATGGGGAGGTGATAACAAGTAGTGGTGATGTGAGAAGATGGAGTGAGTATTTTGAAGGTTTGTTGAATGTGTTTGATGATAGAGTGGCAGATATAGGGTGTTTTGGTCGAGGTGGTGTGCAAAGTGAGAGGGTTAGGGAAAATGATTAGGTAAACAGAGAAGAGGTAGTGAAAGCTTTGCGGAAGATGAAAGCCGGCAAGGCAGCAGGTTTGGATGGTATTGCAGTGGAATTTATTAAAAAAGGGGGTGACTGTATTGTTGACTGGTTGGTAAGGTTATTTAATGTATGTATGACTCATGGTGAGGTGCCTGAGGATTGGCGGAATGTACAAAGGCAAAGGGGATAAGAGTGAGTGCTCAAATTACAGAGGTATAAGTTTGTTGAGTATTCCTGGTAAATTATATGGGAGAGTATTGATTGAGAGGGTGAAGGCATGTACAGAGCATCAGATTGGGGAAGAGCAGTGTGGTTTCAGAAGTGGTAGAGGATGTGTGGATCAGGTGTTTGCTTTGAAGAATGTATGTGAGAAATACTTAGAAAAGCAAATGGATTTGTATGTAGCATTTATGGATCTGGAGAAGGCATACGATAGAGTTGATAGAGATGCTATGTGGAAGGTATTAAGAATATATGGTGTGGGAGGAAAGTTGTTAGAAGCAGTGAAAAGTTTTTATCGAGGATGTAAGGCATGTGTACGTGTAGGAAGAGAGGAAAGTGATTGGTTCTCAGTGAATGTAGGTTTGCGGCAGGGGTGTGTGATGTCTCCATGGTTGTTTAATTTGTTTATGGATGGGGTTGTGAGGGAGGTGAATGCAAGAGTTTTGGAAAGAGGGGCAAGTATGAAGTCTGTTGGGGATGAGAGAGCTTGGGAAGTGAGTCAGTTGTTGTTCGCTGATGATACAGCGCTGGTGGCTGATTCATGTGAGAAACTGCAGAAGCTGGTGACTGAGTTTGGAAAAGTGTGTGGAAGAAGAAAGTTAAGAGTAAATGTGAATAAGAGCAAGGTTATTAGGTACAGTAGGGTTGAGGGTCAAGTCAATTGGGAGGTGAGTTTGAATGGAGAAAAACTGGAGGAAGTGAAGTGTTTTAGATATCTGGGAGTGGATCTGGCAGCGGATGGAACCATGGAAGCGGAAGTGGATCATAGGGTGGGGGAGGGGGCGAAAATCCTGGGGGCCTTGAAGAATGTGTGGAAGTCGAGAACATTATCTCGGAAAGCAAAAATGGGTATGTTTGAAGGAATAGTGGTTCCAACAATGTTGTATGGTTGCGAGGCGTGGGCTATGGATAGAGTTGTGCGCAGGAGGATGGATGTGCTGGAAATGAGATGTTTGAGGACAATGTGTGGTGTGAGGTGGTTTGATCGAGTGAGTAACGTAAGGGTAAGAGAGATGTGTGGAAATAAAAAGAGCGTGGTTGAGAGAGCAGAAGAGGTTGTTTTGAAGTGGTTTGGGCACATGGAGAGGATGAGTGAGGAAAGATTGACCAAGAGGATATATGTGTCGGAGGTGGAGGGAACAAGGAGAAGAGGGAGACCAAATTGGAGGTGGAAAGATGGAGTGAAAAAGATTTTGTGTGATCGGGGCCTGAACATGCAGGAGGGTGAAAGGAGGGCAAGGAATAGAGTGAATTGGAGCGATGTGGTATACCGGGGTTGACGTGCTGTCAGTGGATTGAAGCAGGGCATGTGAAGCGTCTGGGGTAAACCATGGAAAGCTGTGTAGGTATGTATATTTGCATGTGTGGACGTATGTATATACATGTGTATGGGGGGGGTTGGGCCATTTCTTTCGTCTGTTTCCTTGTGCTACCTCGCAAACGCGGGAGACAGCGACAAAGTATAAAAAAAAAAAAAAAAAAAAAAATATATTCATATACATATATACATATATGTATTGTTGATTGGTTGGTAAGGATATTTACTATATGTATGGATCATGGTGAAGTGCCAAAGGATAGGAGGAATGCATGCATAGTGCCACTGTACAAAGGAAAAGGAGATAAAGGTGAGTGTTCAAAGTACATAGGCATAAGTTTCTTGAGTACTGCTGGGAAATTATATGAGAGGGTATTGACTGAGAGGGAAAAGGCATATACAGAGCATCAGATGGAGAAAGAGCAGTGTGGTTTCAGACTTGGTAGAGGATGTGTGAATCAGGTGTTTGCTTTAAAGAATGTATGTGAGAAATACTTAGAAAAACAGATGAAATTGTAAGTAGCATTTATGGATGCGGAGAAGGCATATGATAGTAGGGTTGATAGAGATGCTTTATGGAAGGTTTTAAGAGTATATGGCATGGGAGGTAAGTTGCTAAAAGCAGTGAAAAGTTTTCACCAAGGATGTAAGGCATGTATATGAGTAGGAAAAAAGAAAAGTGACTGGTTTTCCGAGAATGTCGGTTTGCGGCATGGGTGCGTGATGTCTCCAGGGTTATCTAATTGGTTTATGGATGGGGTGGTTAGGGAGGTAAATGCAAGAGTTTTGGAGAAGAGAAAGGAGCAAGTGTGCGGTCTGTTGTGTATGAGAGGGCTTAGGAAGTGAGTCAGTTGTTGTTCACAAATGATACAGTGCTGGTGGCTGATTTGGGTGAAAACTGCAGAGGCTGGAGACTGAGTTTGGTAAAACGTGTGAAAGAAGAAAGTTAAGAGTAAATGTGAATAAGAGCAAGGTTATTAGGTTCAGTAGGGTTGAGGGACAAGTTAATCGGGAGGTAAGTCTGAATGGAGAAAAACTGGAAGTGAAGTGTTTTAGATATCTGGGAGTGGACTTAGCAGCAGATGGAACCATCGAAGCGGAAGTGAGTCACAGGGTGGGGGAGGGGGCAAAGCTTCTGGGAGCATTGGAGAATGTGTGGAAGGTGAGAACATTATCTCAGAAAACAAAAATGGGAATGTTTGAAGGAACAGTGGTTCCAACAATGTTATATGGTTGCAAGGCATGGGCTATGGATAGGGTTGTGCGAAGATGGGTGGATGTGTTGGAAATGAAATGTTTGAGGACAATATGTGGTGTGAGGTGGTCTGATCGAGTAATTAATGAAAGGTTAAGAGAGATGTGTCGTAATGAAAAGAGTGTGGTTGAGAGGGCAGAATAGAGTGTGTTGAAATGGTATGGACATATGGAGAGAATGAGAAAAGACTGACAAAGATGATAAATGTGTCAGAGGTGGAGGAGACATAAAGTGGGAGACCAAATTGGAGGTGGAAGGATGGAGTGAAAAAGCTTTTGAGCGATTAGGGCTTTAACATACAGGAGGGTGAAAGGCATGCAAGGAATAGTGAATTGGAACTATGTAGTATACCAGGGTCAACATGCTGTCAGTGGATTGAACCACGGCATGTGAAGCATCTGGGGTAGACCATGGAAAGTCTTATGGGGCCTGGATGTGGAAAGGTACCTGTGGTTTTGGTGCATTATACATGACAGCTAGAGACTGAGTTTGAACAAATGTGACCTTTGTTGTCTTTTTCTAGCACTACTTCGCATATGTGGAGGACGGGGGTGCCATTTCATGTGTGGTGGGGTGGTGACGGAAATGGATGAAAGCAGCAAGTATGAATATGTACATGTGTATATACATGTGTATGTCTATGTATGTACATGTATGTATACATTTAAATGTATAGGTATGTATATGTGCATGTGTGGGCGTTTATGTATATACATGTGTATGTGGGTGGGTTGGGCCATTCTTTCGTCTGTTTCCTCGCACTAATGCAGGAGACAGCGACGAAGTATAATAAATATAATATAGATACATGAAGTGGATGGAGAGAGATGGGTGATTATTGGTGCCTATGCACTTGGGCATGAAAAGAAAGATCATGAGAGGAAAGTGTTTTGGGAGCAGCTGAGTGAGTGTGTTAACAGTTTTGATGCACAAGACCGGGTTATAGCGATAGGTGATTTGAATGCAAAGGTGAGTAATGTGGCAGTTGAGGGATTAATTGGTGTACATGGGGTGTTCAGTGTCATAAATGGAAATGGTGAAGAGCTTGTAGATTTGTGTGCTGAAAAGGACTGGCGATTGGGAATAACTGGTTTAAAAAGAGAGATATACATAAGTATACGTAAGTAAGTAGGAGAGATGGCCAGAGAGCGTTATTGGATTACGTGTTAATTGATAGGTGTGTGAGAGACACTTTTGGATGTTAATGTGCTGAGAGGTGCAACTGGAGGGATGTCTGATCATTATCTTGAAGAGGCGAAGGTGAAGATTTGTAGAAGTTTTCAGAAAAAAAAAAGGGAGAATGTTGGGGTGAAAAGAGTGGTGAGAGTAAGTGAGCTTGGGAAGACTTGTGTGAGGAAGTACCAGGAGAGACTGAGTGCAGAATGGAAAAGGGTGAGAGCAAAGGATGTAAGGGGGAGTGGGGGAGGAATGGGATATATTTAGGGAAACAGTGATAGCTTGCACAAAACATGCTTGTGGCATGAGAAATGTGGGAGGTGGTCAGATTAGAAAGGGTAGCGAATGGTGGGATGAAGTAAGATTATTAGTGAAAGAGAAGAGAAAGGCATTTGGACAATTTTTGCAAGAAAATAGTGCAAATGACTGAAAGATGTATAAAAGAAAGAGGCAGGAGGTCAAGAGAGAGGTGCAAGAGATGAAAAAGAGGGCAAATGAGAGTTGGAGAGAGTATCATTAAATTTTAGGGAGAATAAAAAAATGTTTTGGAAGGAGGTAAATAAAGTGCATAAGACAAAAGAACAAATGGGAATATAGGAGAAGGGGGCTAATGGGGAGGTAATAACAAGTAGTGGTGACATGAGAAGGGGATGGAGGGAGTATTTTGAGGGCTTGTTGAATGTTTTAGATGACAGAGTGGCAGATATAGGGTGTTTTGGTCGAGGTGGTGTGCGAAGTGAGAGGTCAGGGAGAATGGTTTGGTAAACAGAGAAGAGGTAGTGAAAGCTTTGCGGATAATGAAAGCCAGCAAGGCGGCAGGGTTTGGATGGTGTTGCAGTGGAATTTATTAAAAAAAAAGAGGTGACTGTGTTGTTGACTGGTAAGTGAGGACATTCAATGTATATATGGCTCATGGTGAAGTACCTGAGGATTGGTGGAATGAATGCATAGTGCCATTGTACTAAGGCAAAGGAAATAAAGGTGAGTGTTCAAATTACAGAGGTATAATTTGTTGAGTATTCCTGGGAAATTATATGGGAGGGTATTGATTGAGAGGGTGAAGGAATGTACGGAGCATCAGACTGGGGAAGAGCAGTGGGGTTTCAGAAGTGGTAAAGGATGTGTGGATAAGGTGTTTGCTTTGAAGAATGTATGTGAGAAATACTTTGAAAAACAAATGGATTTGTATGTAGCAATAGTGGATCTGCAGAGGGCATGTGATGATGATAGAGATGCTCTGTGGAAGGTATTAAGAGTGTGTGGTGTGGGAGGCAAGTTGCTGGAAGCAGCGAAAAGTTTTTATCAAGGACGTAAGGCACGTGTGCGAGCAGGAAGAGAGGAAAGTGATTGGTTCCCAGCGAATGTCAGTTTGCGGCAGGGGTGCATGATGTCTACATGGTTGTTTAATTTGTTTATGGATGGGTTTGTTAGGGAAGCGAATGCAGGAGTTTTGGAGAGAGGGGTAAGTATGCAGTCTGTTGTGGATGAGAGGGCTTGGGAAGTGAATCACTTGTTGTTCGCTGATGATGCAGCGCTAGTGGCTGATTCAGGTGAGAAACTGCAGAAGCTGGTGACTGAGTTTGGTAAAGTGTGTGAAAGAAGAAAGCTGAATGTAAATGTGAATAAGAGCAAGGTTGTTAGGTACAGTAGGGTTGAGGGACAAGTCAACTGGGAGGTAAGTTTGAATGGAGAAAAACTGGAGGAAGTGAAGTGCTTTAGATATCTGGGAGTGGATTTGACAGCGGATGGAACCATGGAGGCTGAAGTGAGTCACAGGGTGGGGGAGGGGGCGAAGGTTCTGGGAGCATTGAAGAATGTGTGGAAGGCGAGAGCGTTGTCTCGGAAAGCAAAAATGGCTATGTTTGAAGGACTAGTGGTTCAACAATGTTATATGGTTGCGAGGTGTGGGCTACAGATAGGGTTGTGCAGAGGAGGGTGGATGTGTTGGAAATGAGATGTTTGAGGACAATATGTGGTGTGAGGTAGTTTGATCGAGTAAGTAATGAGAGGGTAAGAGAAATGTGTGGTAATAAAAAGAAAATGGTTGAGAGAACAGAAGAGGGTGTATTGAAATGTTTGGTCACATGGAGAGAATGAGTGAGGAAAGACTGACAAAGAGGATATATGTGTCAGAGGTGGAAGGAACGAGGAGAAGTGGGAGACCAAATTGGAGGCGGAAGGATGGAGTGAAAAAGATTTTGAGCGATTGGGGCCTGAACATGCAGGAGGGTGAAAGGCATGCAAGGAATAGAGTGAACTGGAACTATGTGGTATGCCGGGGTCAACATGCAGTCAATGGATTGAACCAGGGCATGTGAGGCATCTGGAGTAAACCATGGAAAGTTTTGTGGGGCCTGGATGTGAAAAGGGAGCTGTAATTTCGGTGCATTATACATGACAGCTAGAGGATGAATGTGAGCGAATGTGGCCTTTGTTGCCTTTTCCTAGCGCTACCTTGCACGTGTGTGGGGGGGAGGGGGGTGTCATTTCATGTGTGGTGGGGTGGCAACAGGAATGAATAAAGGCAGCAAGTATGAATTATGTACATGTGTATATATGTATATGTCTGTGTATGTTATTTTTTTTTTATTATACTTTGTCGCTGTCTCCCGCGTTTGCGAGGTAGCGCAAGGAAACAGACGAAAGAAATGGCCCAACCCCCCCCCATACACATGTATATACATACGTCCACGCACGCAAATATACATACCTACACAGCTTTCCATGGTTTACCCCAGACGCTTCACATGCCTTGATTCAATCCACTGACAGCACGTCAACCCCGGTATACCACATCGCTCCAATTCACTCTATTCCTTGCCCTCCTTTCACCCTCCTGCATGTTCAGGCCCTGATCACACAAAATCTTTTTCACTCCATCCTTCCACCTCCAATTTGGTCTCCCTCTTCTCCTCGTTCCCTCCACCTCCGACACATATATCCTCTTGGTCAATCTTTCCTCACTCATTCTCTCCATGTGCCCAAACCATTTCAAAACACCCTCTTCTGCTCTCGCAACCACGCTCTTTTTATTTCCACACATCTCTCTTACCCTTACGTTACTTACTCGATCAAACCACCTCACACCACACATTGTCCTCAAACATCTCATTTCCAGCACATCCATCCTCCTGCGCACAACTCTATCCATAGCCCACGCCTCGCAACCATACAACATTGTTGAAACCACTATTCCTTCAAACATCCCCATTTTTGCTTTCCGAGATAATGTTCTCGACTTCCACACATTCTTCAGGGCTCCCAGAATTTTCGCCCCCTTCCCCACCCTATGATCCACTTCCGCTTCCATGGTTCCATCCGCTGCCAGATCCACTCCCAGATATCTAAAACACTTCACTTACTCCAGTTTTTCTCCATTCAGACTCACCTCCCAATTGACTTGACCCTCAACCCTACTGTACCTAATAACCTTGCCCTTATTCACATTTACTCTTAACTTTCTTCTTCCACACACTTTACCAAACTCAGTCACCAGCTTCTGCAGTTTCTCACATGAATCAGCCACCAGCGCTGTATCATCAGCGAACAACAACTGACTCACTTCCCAAGCTCTCTCATCCCCAACAGACTTCATACTTGCCCCTCTTTCCAAAACTCTTGCATTTACCTCCCTAACAACCCCATCCATAAACAAATTAAACAACCATGGAGACATCTCACACCCCTGCCGCAAACCTACATTCACTGAGAACCAATCACTTTCCTCTCCTCCTACACGGACACATGCCTTACATCCTCAATAAAAACTTTTCACTGCTTCTAACAACTTGCCTCCCACACCATATATTCTTAATACCTTCCACAGAGCATCTCTATCAACTCTATCATATGCCTTCTCCAGATCCATAAATGCTACATACAAATCCATTTGCTTTTCTAAGTATTTCTCACATACATTCTTCAAAGCAAACACCTGATCCACACATCCTCTACCACTTCTGAAACCACACTGCTCTTCCCCAATCTGATGCTCTGTACATGCCTTCACCCTCTCAATCAATACCCTCCCATATAATTTACCAGGAATACTCAACAAACTTATACCTCTGTAATTTGAGCACTCACTCTTATCCCCTTTGCCTTTGTACAATGGCACTATGCACGCATTCCGCCAATCCTCAGGCACCTCACCATGAGTCATACATACATTAAATAACCTTACCAACCAGTCAACAATACAGTCACCCCCTTTTTTAATAAATTCCACAGCAATACCATCCAAACCTGCTGCCTTGCCGGCTTTCATCTTCCGCAAAGCTTTTACTACCTCTTCTCTGTTTACCAAATCATTTTCCCTAACCCTCTCACTTTGCACACCACCTCGACCAAAACACCCTATATCTGCCACTCTATCATCAAACACATTCAACAAACCTTCAAAATACTCACTCCATCTCCCACTCAATTGCATTTTTTCCCCGCAAAAATCGTCCAAATGCCTCTCTCTTCTCTTTCACTAATACTCTTACTATTAAGTGCAGCAAATGTTTTCATAAGTTACCATTCATTGGTAGTGTCATAACAAGCAAGATACCTTTGTGTCACCATACCTATAGGCATTTTACATTTCTTATTTATCATCTAACCCAATTCTTCCCTCTCCCTCCCAATCCCACCATAAACGAGTTATTCACTATCGAAAGATTTGTTTATGAGTGAAAAAGGAAAATCCCACCCTCTTAAGTTATAGAGATAATAATCCTAAAAAACAGGCACCTGCCAGTGGATAAATCACCTCTTCAAGTTGTAAATATGCTTCATATCAATCAAGTCCTGCCTTTTTACATATCATCTGGACATTGTTTCTAATGTACTCTTCATAGTCCTTCTAATGATCTCATCTATAAAGTGATACTTCTTATACAACTAATATTTCCTCTTAAGAGATAAAACTAGTTTTATCATTCATTATGTCCTTGATCTCTTCTTCCCAGTTTTCTTTACTGGCATGTATTTGGTCCACTGTTCTTATAAGGCATATGTGATCTAGTCCCATTCATAATAAAACATTGTATTTTCCAATGTTACCTCCCTGATAAAATTCATAAGGACATTGCTAAATGGCTACCAGTCCTTTATCCACAGATTCTGATTGTTTCCTTAGCATTTTCTCTTGCCTGAATCCAAATTCATGAATAACGTACAAATGAAACTGACATGATCATTTTCCCCGACAATGCTACTATTCTCATGTTAAATATCATCCTGTCATCATTAGTAAACACCGCATCAAATATGTCAGTAATTTATCCATTTACTATTCTAGCAAGACCATCTTCTGTAAAAGATGAAAAAAACTTAAATCTGCAGCTCTCATTTCAACTCCATCTGATACAGAACTAAAGTGTTATCAGCAGCCTAGCCGGTATTCAGCCCATAAATGGGTAGCAATTTCATAAGGCAATGTCTGAAGTCAGCAATCTGAGCCAATGTTCATGGCCCCCCCATCCCCAACCTAAGGCTGAGAGTGAGACTGTGGGTGAATTTATGGGTTGGATGAGTGTAACTGCTCTTTTTACACACTGTCCGTTATAGCGACTGTCCTCTGTGGCGCCGGTAGCACTTCAATTACTTTTCGGGGTGACGTAGTGTAGTCACAGATTTAACGTTAAGGACAACATGATGCAATCAAATACAAATGTATAAATTTAAATAATGAAATGCGGAAACACTCACCTTCACAATCTGTTGCATATTTCACACCATACTCCTCTTCTTCAATATTTTTCCTACACTTCCCAACCTCTAAAATGGTTACTATCACTATCAAATATACTTGTAACTGCATCTTTTAAATGCAGAAGCCCCAGCTTATACTCGAGTCGGGAGTACTAATTTTGCTTTAAATATGCGTGGCTTCACACGGAGGAATCCTTATTTTAGCAGCATTTAAAAGCCTTAGAAGATAAACACACAACACTCATGTCACAAACATCAACAAATCAGCTGCGGCCGCGTCGTGTTGTTTACAATGATCGTCCAGAAGAAGCAGAGTATCGTTTACGTTAACAAATTGATAATGAATTAATGCACGCCAGTTAAAGTCAAATTAGATATAATTTTTGTTAATTTTATTACGTAGTTTGATGCATATAAGTTCGTATCTTTGAGAATGTTGGCGAGGTGTCCTCTGCAAGGGTAATGATTTAGGTCTGTATACCCTATCATCTGAGAATAGACTTTTGAATTCTGATGAATACAAGTCCTTACAAAATAATACACAAGTCAACCAAATACATAGCATCACTGGAACGAAACGTTAATTCATCTATCTCGGATTAAGATTACTCATACTCATTTATCTTAATCATTATTATATATCATTAGACTGACATCTCAGTTACTAATTGATAACAGATTCCAATTAGTCATGTCATGGTTAGTATATCTGGTAATTCTTGAGAGTGCTATTCATTTTGCTAAATCTCTCAATGATCGTGCTAGTTTGAGATATATCAGTCGTGAATGGTAATCCGCAATTGTGTAAATGTAACTGTATTAATGATGCTATCACTTATTTGTTCAATTGTCATTAATCTCAATTATACTAAGGGTTGATCAGGTACATGACCAACTTAATTCTCACGTTTCTATCAACTATCCTTTCTCAAAACACATGTATGAACAAAATTACGGTGAATTGGAGGCATACATGTTTAAATCTCCCTAGGTTAAAGGTTCCAGAATTTAAATGGCCGTACAGTTAAAGAGCCATGGAATCCCTATGCCAACAAGACTTAAAAGTTCCTTCAGATTCTAGTTGAAGATCAGATAAGTCAATTACTTTTGTCTTGAACAGAAGTAATTTTTTGTTAAAGTTCAGTAACTCCTAGAGGAGAGTAATTTACTTTAGTAACAAAATGCAGATGTGATTTAAAGGCCATAAAGAACCTCTTGAATGGTAATGTAAATGTACGATGTTAATGCCTTCAATTTTATATCGATTTACACAAACCATATGATCAAAGTTTTATCGAAAAATTATGCATTAGTAGTAGCATACATGTAAAGCTTCTTTGAAACATTATATTCTTGTGATTTGTATGTGAAAACCGCTAAAATAAATGAAAATATTGACCCAAACTGACAACAGAAAAGCGCGGGAAACCTTAGCGTGGGAAGGCCGCCAGTTTCTTCCATCAGAGTTCCGAAAAGTTTTGAATTGTGAACATTTTCCCGATTTCCCGAGTGTTGATGTATTGATGTATCTTTTTTTTTAGTAATTTGCCATACAGAAGGATTGCTAGGGAATTGCTATCTGGATCTTTCAAGTGAGTAAAGGTATTCATTTCAGTCGTAATATGTAAAGATATGTCAGGTGGTGCTGGTATGAGGAAGCATGGCCGTTCAGGTTCTTTGCCCTATTAGCTTATTTTTATGTCATGAAAAAGTTAAACCTCTCTCTGGTGTTGTGTAGTGAAAGGCAAAAAGGACTTTTAAAGTGATGAATGAAAGACAGTAGCTATGGTATCTTTCTGAATAGTTATATTGTGCAAGATTAAAGTCATGATGTCTCGCTGGCGTATTATATGCTTGAAGATAAGGTAAAAGTACTTCATGGTGTCTTGGCTTTTTACATCTAGTAAGATAATGATCATATCTCAGAATGGTAATATTTAAGAAGAGAATTAAAATGGTATCTTGCTGGTCTGTTATAATTTGGAAGTTGCTGTCGTGGCATCTTGTTAAATGCTTGTATTTTCCATGATGGTGGCTATATCTTGCTAAATGTTTCTACTCTAGGTGTTCTTCTAGCTGGTTATACTGTAGGAGGTATTGGTCATGGTGTATTTTGTTTTGAGCCACAGTTTAGAAAGGCTATTTCTAAGGTTTCCTAATCCTGTGTATTTGATTGACCTGACTTAGTTTTAAGGAATTTTGACCAATACTTGAGCCATTCTCAACGATTGCTGTATTTGCTGAAATATGCTGGTCATGATAAAAGTTATTACTGTACTCCATTGAGTAAAATCTTCTAATGGAAATCAATAACTTGAAATATATGGAATTTTTGTTGTTAGAAAGATAAGATTGATGTAGGATTTTAAACATCCAAGGACTATTTGATTTTTTCTCATGCCAGGTTTGCTCCTTAACCTCAAGAAATTTCTGCCCAGATTAAGATCTTAACAGAGTAATAGGAGATTATAGCAACTGTCAAAACCAAGATGTTACGATCTCAAGATTTAAGTGATTATGAACTTCTTCGTGAGAAAAATATTCAAAAAAGGCAGCATCTGGTAAGCTCATTCATATACTTTTTATATTTATAGAATGTATGTATTGTGTGCAGATGAGAAGTGCACGTGGCTTTAGAATGGCATTAGTATTAGGTAAGAATTTTAATGTGTCAGCATATTACTTTACTGAAAAGAATCTTGGCAATTCATACCTAAGGTAAACTGTTGCATTCTAATCTTGTCCAGTTTTGGTATGAGTTTAGCATAAATATCTACTTGATGCAAAATTAGCATATAGCTACCTCATAGAAGGTTAGAGTATGCAGTCCTCAGAAAATTTGGTTTCATTGCAGTGTATTGTATTCCATGTTATACCACACTTTCATAATTCTGATCATCAACAAACCTATCAACTATTCCTGCATTATATGGCAAATCATGTTCATAGACCAAAAATAGTGGCCTCAGCTCTTACCCTGAGGGACCCCACATTTTACCTTCATCCGGCTCACAGAGCTTCACTGATATGTTTTCTCTGTTTTCACTTGGTTAGATAGCTGTCAGACTATTTAAGCTATTTTGCCCACCTCTGAAACAAGTGTGGATACAAAAGAATTTGGACAAGGCAACAGCAAAAGAGATCTATATATATGATTGTGCTCATTAGCAGTCTTCTGTGTATGAGAGTATTAGAGAATTGTGGCAATTGAAGAATGCAATCATCCAGTTTTTTTATTTTGATACAGATACTACTCATTCTCACATATGAAAATTAACACCATAAGGTAACTTGTGCCACTCGAGAGCTTTTTTATCTGCCTTTTTATATTCTCCAAAATCTGGTCTGTAGCTCGTTGCTGCCTCTTTCACTTTTATCATAAATTAACATTATGTTGGCCCTCCTGTATCCTATGCTGTTCTTTGGAGCGAGAAGGTCCTCAACAAAACTGTAGTCCTCTTCACACCTACTGACAGCCATGGAGCCCCACCAAAGGTGATTTCATACCTATGTCAAAACCACATGCAGGTGGATTCCAGCAGCAAGAGTTTCCTTATTTATTCATGTCTGTCTCTGTATATAGTTGATGAGACCATTCTCTTTGGGAACTCCCTCAAGGGGATGTCCACAGCAAAAGTCTCCTTAACCGGTGAACTACAGTGATGCATCTTATTCTTTGGTGCCTTACCCTTAACATGCCACTGGCAGAGGGCAAGTCTAGTAATGTGTTTTCAGAGGCTCCTCCTTAATATTCCTTCCCTTTTACTTACTATGGGACTCTACTATGCCTTCAGACATTCCCATTTTTGCCCTCCCAGATAGGAACCTCTTCCACACTTTCCTCAATGTGCCCCCTCCACTTCCATTTTTCTGTTTGCAGTCATGTCCTCTCTGTGGTCTCAAAAACGCCCCACTTCTTTCAAGTTTTCTCCATTCAAACTCGCATCGCATCTCTCTCTCTCTCTCTCTCTCTCTCTCTCTCTCTCCCCACTGCTAAATCTGATAACCTTGCTTTTATTAACATTTACTCCCAACTTCCTCCTTTTGCACACTCAACCAAACGTAGGCACCAACTTATGCAGTTTCTCACTTGAATCTGCCACCAGTGCTGTGTCATCAGCAAACAACAACCGACTCATTTTCCAGTCCCTTCACTGCATATAGAATGCATACTTGGCCCTGTATCTAAGAATCTTGCATTATATTATTATTATCATCTTGATCGCCGTTTCCTGCGCCAGCAAGGTAGCACTAGGAAACAGACGAAGAACGGCCCATCCACTCGTATACATACATAAACGCCCATACACGCACATGTACTTACATATACGTACACATACACAGACATGTACATAGTCATACTTGCTTACCGTCATCCATTTCTGGCACCACCCCACCCCACAGGAAACAGCATCACTAACCCCTGATTCAGCAAGGTAACGCCAGGAAAACAGACAAAAAAGGCCTCATTTGTTTACAACGAGTTTCTAGCTGGCATGTGTAATGCACCAAAATCACAGCTTCCCATGCACATCCAGGCCCCACAGACATTTCCAAGATTTACCCCAGAAGTTTCACATGCCCTGGTTCAAATCATCATTATTATATTGTCATTATTATTATTGCTATTATTATTATTATGATTTTCTAATATTAATGACAGTAAATATGCCATATATTGGGAAAAGAAATGATGACAATGCTATATTGCTGAGGCAAGAGGAGCATTTGAGCATTTAGGTTATGTGAGATAAGATTTAGAATATTGAGGTGTGTACATGCTTGCATTTGTCGTAAACTGGTGCAGTACCAGTGCATCATTGGGCAGGATCCTGTTCCTAGCAGTGAGCCTTACCAATGAAAACCTAACCTAACCTCTTTTTTTTTTCTTTTTTTCCCCCTTTTTTGTTTAACATTGTTTTCATGAACGATGTTAAATTGTACTGGTACTAAGCTGGGTTTGCTAACCTCTCATTTCACTTCTTAGTTGATGGTTGATGGAGCATCTGTACTCCGGTCCGGATGCATCTCGCCAGTGATGGGAATGTTGGAAGGTTGGTTAGTAAAAACAAATGTATAGCTAGAAAAAAAAATGCTGGGCACATACTGGACCTTCTTTGTTTTATAAGAAAAGTCTTTGTGCTGGCAAACAGACTCGTATGTTATGGTAATTTTAATGCTATAACATTAGTAGCTTCATTTACTTCTTACTGTAAACATATCTTGGTAATTTCTTTGGCTTTTACTCTGAAAATACTATGTAATAAGTATCCATGGAGATAGAGGAGATATCTCCTGTGTGTCTTAGAAGGCAACTAAGGAGGGTGGAGGTGGGTACTGAAAATCCTTTTTTTCTCCTGTATTTCTTTTCAAGAGAAGGAACGGAGGAAGGAGCCAAGCAAGGATTTTTTTTCCTCGAAGGCTCTGCCTTTTTTCCTTGGTGCTGCCTCACTGAATGCAAGGGTTAGCAATGCTGTTTCATGTAGGGCTGGGTAGCACCAAGAATAGATGAAGGCAAGCAAGTATGAATATGTACATGTATATATATAAGTCTGTGTATGTATATGTGTGTGTGTTATGTATATGAATGAATGTACCTCGCTGGAAGGGGGGATGCTGTTTCATGTGTGGCGGGGTGGTGACGAGAATGGATGAAGGCAGCAAGGATGAATATGTACATGTATATGTTTAAATGTATATGTGCGTGTATGTGCATTTATATTTATTTATTTTGCTTTGTCGCTGTCACCCGCGTTAGCGAAGTAGCGCAAGGACACAGACGAAAGAATGGCCCAACCCACCCACATACGCATGTATATACATACACGTCCACACATGCAAATATACATACCTATACATCTCAATGTACACATGTATATATACACACACAGACATATATACATATATACACGTGTGTGTGTATATATATATATATATATATATATATATGTGTGTGTATGTATGTGGGTGGTTGGGCCATTCTTTGTCTGTTTCCTTGTGCGACCTCGCTGATGCGGGGAAACACCAGTTAAGTATAATGAATAGATGAATAGATAATGTATATGAATGGATGGGCCATTCTTTGTCTGTTTCCAGGTGCTATCTCGCTGACACGGGAAACAGCGATTAAATATGATAAAAAGATAGTAATCTATATAACTCCAGGATCCCTGTTATGGGGCTTCTGTAGCTTTGAAGCTGCAACTTCAGTTAGATGTAGGGAAGGAAATGTATCTGTCATTGTAGTGCTGGCTCACTGTGTCACTGTCGCTACTTTCCTAGTACCCATGCAATATGACTTCTGAGTCATTTGTAATATTTTTGTCTTGCATGCTTGTCATAACTGTCGATAAAAGAAAAGATGAGCAGAATCAGTTAGGCTGTGCTGTTATCAAAATGATGTTCTTTCATGTGACATAAGGCCACCGATGCTTCTTTTTTTTTATATTGAATATGGTTAGTAACTGAAATGACTTGCAGAAGAGTACAATGTCCTGGAGCTGTTATAGGGGACAGGTAATCTCGTATATCTTAAGCTAAGGCCAAAATTACCTTGGAACTTGTGAACCTTTTATTCACTGCCTCCGTTTTAACTTGGAGGATATTGCACCTTTTATACATGCTCTATATGCAACAGATTTGCTTTGGTCACCTTGAAAAACATTCACATTATCAGCTGCCTTAGGAAGTTGCTCAAGCTTTTGCATTTGTGAAACAATGGTGCAACCTTGGGGCCTGAACATGCAGGAGGATGAGACGTGTGCAAGGAATAGAGTGATTTGGAAAGATGAGGTATACCGGGGTCGACATGCTATCAGTAGACTGAACCAGGGCACATGAAACGTCTGGGGTAAATCGTGGAAAGGTCTGTAGGGCCTGGGTGTGGATAGGGAGCTATGGTTTTGGTACATTACACATGACAGCTAGAGACTGTGTCAATGAATGGGGCCTTTTTGTCTGTATTCCTGGTGTTGCTTTGCTGAAGCAGGGGATAACAATGCTGTTTTCCTGTGGAGCGGGGTAATGACAGGGATGGACGAAGGCAAGCAAGTATGAATATGTACATGTGTATGGTTTTATTTTTTTTTTTTTTTTTTTTTTTTGCCGCTGTCTCCCGCGTTTGCGAGGTAGCGCAAGGAAACAGACGAAAGAAATGGCCCAACCCACCCCCATACACATGTATATACATACGTCCACACACGCAAATATACATACCTACACAGCTTTCCATGGTTTACCCCAGACGCTTCACATGCCTTGATTCAATCCACTGACAGCAGGTCAACCCCGGTATACCACATCGCTCCAATTCACTCTATTCCTTGCCCTCCTTTCACCCTCCTGCATGTTCAGGCCCCGATCACACGAAATCTTTTTCACTCCATCTTTCCACCTCCAATTTGGTCTCCCTCTTCTCGTTCCCTCCACCTCCGACACATATATTCTCTTGGTCAATCTTTCCTCACTCATTCTCTCCATGTGCCCGAACCATTTCAAAACACCCTCTTCTGCTCTCTCAACCACGCTCTTTTTATTTCCACACATCTCTCTTACCCTTACGTTACTTACTCGATCAAACCACCTCACACCACACATTGTCCTCAGACATCTCATTTCCAGCACATCCATCCTCCTGCGCACAACTCTATCCATAGCCCACGCCTCGCAACCATACAACATTGTTGGAACCACTATTCCTTCAAACATACCCATTTTTGCTTTCCGAGATAATGTTCTCGACTTCCACACATTCTTCAAGGCTCCCAGAATTTTCGCCCCCTCCCCCACCCTATGATCCACTTCCGCTTCCATGGTTCCATCCGCTGCCAGATCCACTCCCAGATAACTAAAACACTTCACTTCCTCCAGTTTCTCTCCATTCAAACTCACCTCCCAATTGACTTGACCCTCAACCCTACTGTACTTAATAACCTTGCTCTTATTCACATTTACTCTTAACTTTCTTCTTTCACACACTTTACCAAACTCAGTCACCAGCTTCTGCAGTTTCTCACATGAATCAGCCACTAGCGCTGTATCATCAGCGAACAACAACTGACTCGCTTCCCAAGCTCTCTCATCCCCAACAGACTTCATACTTGCCCCTCTTTCCAAAACTCTTGCATTCACCTCCCTAACAACCCCATCCATAAACAAATTAAACAACCATGGAGACATCACACACACCTGCCGCAACCCTACATTCACTGAGAACTAATCGCTTTCCTCTCTTCCTACATGTGCACATGCCTTACATCCTCGATAAAAACTTTTCACTGCTTCTAACAACTTGCCTCCCACACCATATATTCTTAATACCTTCCACAGAGCATCTCTATCAACTCTATCATATGCCTTCTCCAGATCCATAAATGCTACATACAAATCCATTTGCTTTTCTAAGTATTTCTCACATACATTCTTCAAAGCAAACACCTGATCCACACATCCTCTACCACTTCTGAAACCACACTGCTCTTCCCCAGTCTGATGCTCTGTACATGCCCTCACCCTCTCAATCAATATCCTCCCATATAATTTACCAGGAATACTCAACAAACTTATACCTCTGTAATTTGAGCACTCACTCTTATCCCCTTTGCCTTTGTACAATGGCACTATGCACGCATTCCGCCAATCCTCAGGCACCTCACCATGAGTCATACATACATTAAATAACCTTACCAACCAGTCAACAATACAGTCACCCCCTTTTTTAATAAATTCCACTGCAATACCATCCAAACCTGCTGCCTTGCCGGCTTTCATCTTCTGCAAAGCTTTTACTACCTCTTCTCTGTTTACCCAATCATTTTCCCTAACCATCTCACTTTGCACACCACCTCGACCAAAACACCCTATATCTGATTTGGACGATTTTTGCAGGGAAAAAATGAAATTGAGTGGGAGATGTATAAAAGAAAGAGACAGGAGGTCAAGAGAAAGGTGCAAGAGGTGAAAAAAAGGGCAAATGAGAGTTGGGGTGAGAGAGTATCATTAAATTTTAGGGAGAATAAAAAGATGTTCTGGAAGGAGGTAAATAAAGTGCGTAAGACAAGGGAGCAAATGGGAACTTCAGTGAAGGGCGCAAATGGGGAGGTGATAACAAGTAGTGGTGATGTGAGAAGGAGATGGAGTATTTTGAAGGTTTGTTGAATGTGTTTGATGATGTGTATGTATATGTTGATTTATATGTGGGTGTTATATACATATATGTGTATATGAGTGGATGGGCCTTTCTTTGTCTGTTTCTTGGCACTACCTTGCTGACTCAGGAAACAGTGATTATGTAGTGAGTGGTGGGATGAAGAAGTAAGATTATTAGTGAAAGAGAAGAGAGGCATTTGGATGATTTTTGTAAGGAAATAATGCAAACGAGTGGGAGATGTAGAAAAGAAAGAGGCAGGAGGTCAAGAGAAAGGTGCAAGAGGTGAAAAAGAGGGCAAATGAGGGTTGGGGTGAGAGAGTATCATTAAATTTTAGGGAGAATAAAAATGTTTTGGAAGGTGGTAAATAAAGTGCGTAAGACAAGGGAACAAATGCGAACTTCAGTGAAGGGGGCTAATAGGGAGGTGATAACAAGTAGTGGTGATGTGAGAAGGAGATGGAGCAAGTATTTTGAAGGTTTGTTGAATGTGTTTGATGATAGAGAGGCAGATATAGGGTGTTTTGGTCGAGGTGGTGTGCAAAGTGAGAGGATTAGGGAGAATGATTTGGTAAACAGAGAAGAGGTAGTAAAAGCTTTGCAGAAGATGAAAGCTGGCAAGGCAGCGGGTTTGGATGGTATTGCAGTGGAATTTAAAAAAAAGGGGTGACTGTATTAATATGTTGACTGGTTGGTAAGGTTATTTAATGTATGTATGACTCATGAGGTGCCTGAGGATTGGCAGAATGCTTGCATAGTGCCATTGTACAAAGGCAAAAGGGATAAAAGTGAGTGCTCAAATTACAGAGGTATAAGTTTGTTGAGTATTCCTGGGAAATTGTATGTGAGGGTATTGATTTAGAGGGTGAAGGCATGTACAGAGCATCAGATTGGGGAAGAGCGGTGTGGTTTCAGAAGTGGTAGAGGATGTGTGGATCAGGTGTTTGCTTTGAAAAATGTATGTGAGAAATACTTAGAAAAGCAAATGGATTTGTATGTAGCATTTATGGATCTGGAGAAGGCATATGATAGAGTTGGTAGAGATGCTCTGTGGAAGGTATTGAGAATATATGCTGGGGGCAAGTTGTTAAAGCAATGAAAAGTTTTTATCGAGGATGTAAGGCTTGTGTAGGAAGAGAGGAAAGTGATTGGTTCTCGGTGAATGTTGGTATGCGGCAGGGGTGTGTGATGTCTCCATGGCTGTTTAATTTGTTTATGGATGGGATTGTTAGGGAGCTGAATGCAAGAGTTTTGGAAAGAGGGACAACTGTGCAGTCTGTTGTGGATGAGAGAGCTTGGGAAGCGAGTCAGTTGTTGTTCGCTGATGATACAGCGCTGGTGGCTGATTCGTGTGAGAAACTGCAGAAGCTGGTGACTGAGTTTGGTAAAGTGTATGAAAGAAGAAAGCTGAGAGTAAATGTGAATAAGAGCAAGGTTATTAGGTACAGTAGGGTTGAGGAACAAGTCAGTTGGGAGGTAAGTTTGAATGGAGAAAAACTGGATGAAGTGAAGTGTTTTAGACATCTGGGAGTGGATTTGGCAGCGGATGGAACCATGGAAGTGGAAGTGAATCATAGGGTGGGGGAGGGGGTGAAAGTTCTGGGAGCGTTGAAGAATGTGTGGAAGTCAAGAACATTATCTCAGAAAGCAAAAGTGGGTATGTTTGAAGGAATAGTGGTTCCAACAATGTTATATGGTTGCAAGACATGGGCTATAGATAGAGTTGTGTGGAGGAGGGTGGATTTGCTGGAAATGAGATGTTTGAGG
Source organism: Panulirus ornatus (assembly GCF_036320965.1). Classification (NCBI taxonomy): domain Eukaryota; kingdom Metazoa; phylum Arthropoda; class Malacostraca; order Decapoda; family Palinuridae; genus Panulirus; species Panulirus ornatus. Next base: position 12,432,898 of record NC_092239.1, read on the forward strand.
ACAGTATGTGGTGTGAGGTGGTTTGATGGAGTAAGTAGTGATAGGGTAAGAGAGATGTGTGGTAATAAAAAGTGTGGTTGAGAGCAGAAGAGGGTGTTTTGAAATGGTTTGGTCACATGGAGAGAATGAGTGAGGAAAGATTGACCAGGAGGATGTATGCGTCAGAGGTGGAGGGAACGAGGAGAAGTGGGAGACCAAATTGGAGGTGGAAAGATGGAGTGAAAAAGATTTTGTGATTGGAGCCTGAACATGCAGGAGGGTGAAAGGCGTGCAAGGAATAGAGTGAATTGGAATGGTGTGGTATAACGGGGTTGACGTGCTGTCAATAGATTGAACCAGGGCGTGTGAAGCGTCTGGGGTGAACCATGGAAAGTTCTGTGGGGCCTGGATGTGGAAAGGGAGCTGTGGTTTCAGTTCATTATACATAACAGCTAGAGACTGAGTGTGAACGAATATGGCCTTTGTTGTCTTTTCCTAGCGCAACCTCGTGCACACGCAAGGGGGGAGGGGGTTTTTATTTCATGTGTGGCGGGGTGGCGATGGGAATGAATGAAGGCAGACAGTATGAATTATGTATGTGTCTGTGTGTGTATATATATATGTATAGGTATGTATATTGTATGTATATGATATCCCTGGGGATAGGGGAGAAAGAATACTTCTCACGTATTCCCTGCGTGTCGTAGAAGGCGACTAAAAGGGAAGGGAGCGGGGGGAGGGGCTGGAAATCCTCCCCTCTCATTTTTAATTTTCCAAAGAAGGAACAGTAAAGGGGGCCAAGTGAGGATATTCCCTCAAAGGCTTAGTCCTCTGTTCTTAACGCTACCTCGCTAAGGCAGGAAGTGGTGAATAGTATGAAAAAAAAATGTGTATTTGCGTGTGTGGACATGTATGTGTATACATGTGTATTGGGTGGGTTGGGCCATTCTTTCGTCTGTTTCCTTGTGCTACCTCACTAACGCGGGAGATGGTGACAAAGCAAAATAATGAATATAAATAAATCTTTTCTTTCTTTCTTTTAAACTACTCGCCATTTCCCGCGTTAGTGAGGTAGCCTTAAGAACAGAGGACTGGGCCTTTTTTGGAATATCCTCACCAGGCCCCACTCTGTTCCTTCTTTTGGAAAATTAAAAAAAACGAGAGGGGAGGATTTCCAGCCCCCTGCTCCCTCCCCTTTTAGTCGCCTTCTACGACACGCAGGGAATATGTGGGAAGTATTCTTAATCCCCTATCCCCAGGGATAATAAATAGCTAAAAGATGTTATTCTTTTTATTATTTTTCAGATTACTGGTCTAATGAAAGATTTCCAAGACTTCAAGTCCTCAGTAGCACCTGTAAAGTCAACTGCACATATCCCTAAATCTAAAAAGGCAGAAAATACTGATGACTGGTCTCCAAAACGCAAATACAGGAAGAAAAGCATATTTCAGCCATACTACTCGCCACCTCAGACGAGGTTCAGTAAATGTTTATTTGCATTTTATTCATAAGAATGAGGAGTAGATAGGTTGGCTTCCTAAGTACATCTAGGCACTATGATGGAAGGAGTGTTCTTTGTTCTTTTATTGGTTCTCTGTTTGGTGTATTTTAAATTAACGTTACTAGATGTAATACATGTTTTGAAACTTTCAAAAATGTATTCCATTTCATGATCTTTCTATTACGTTTTTTGTTCATCATTTCTAGTTTTTTGTATTTGTTGTATTCCTTTATGCAGATATTTCCTTATTTAGCTTTCGCTCTCCAGTTTTCTATGTTTCTGTGTATGAGTAGGTATTGCTTTGTTCATTTTATGTTACAAGTACTGCCTGCCTGGGTATGAGGAAGGTTCTAATGGCTTCATAGAGCTAGCACTTGTGTGGTTATCAAGTTGCATTCCTCTGACCCAGGTAGCTGTTTTTTCTTTTTGCCTGACCTACACGTGGACTGCTAGCATTCTCTTCGCAAACATACAATCTCCCTTGTCACACTTGGCAACACTTTACTCGCACAACTTGTTCTTCCTAACTGGCAATATTGTAGTAGCAGTAGATAGAAATTGTACGTAGGAACATTAGACAGGAGCATTAGGTAGAACTAGTTGGTTGGAACATTAGCCAGGAGCATTAATGAAAACAGTGCACTAGAGTTGCCCTCTGCTAGTGATCTAAGGGCAAGGCACTAAAGGCTAAGAATCAGCACTAGAGTTCACCAGGTATGGGGACTCTTTTGCTGTGGTCAACCCCTCGAATGAGGTCCCAAAGGGATGAGGTATCATAGATGGATACTGATAGAGAAATGAAACAAGTTTTATCCATGTCCTGTTGATATTCTCAACATTTAACAGCTTTTGAAGGCTACATGCAAGGCGCTATTATTTACTTAAGGCTGGTGGACCCAGACATGAACAGCTCAACTACTTTGATTGAGAAGCCAGTAGATTTATGTACCATGGTACATAAGATACTACTGTAGTGCTTAAGTAGTCATGATTTAAAGCTATGATTGGAACGAATGGTGTAATTTGTCAGCTCAGGTTGGTGGTATTTAGCCCATTACTGTGATGATCAGACATCAGAGATATAGATAAATATGGATACGGGAAAATGGAACAAGTTTTATCCACATTCGGTTAGTATTCTCAACATTTGGTAGCATTTGAAGGGTACATGCAAGGCACTCTTATCTATTTAAATCTAGTTGACATGAAAAGCTCTGCTACTGTAATTCTGTTCCTATTGATTTCCTTTTTTGGGCCTGAAAAATAACTGAAACTGTGGTTAGTGTTATTTAACGCATGCACACATACACACACAAACACACAGTCTAATCATAAAACAGCACAGGCCTGCATGGGATCAAATCCTTAGTGGGGCATTCGGCCTACACACAACTCGGGTGTTCGTCCTCCCTTTAGGGTTGGTCAGCAGATTGATTCCTGTCTTAGGGTGGAGTGTGTGTGTGCATATACACAAATAGTAGGAAAGACATTGTACATATATGTGTAAGATGAATGAAAGAGATGATGTTAGTGTAAATTCTTTTCCCTTCACACGCAAATAGTAATTGCACACACACACACACGCATATCTGTCTGCCAGTTTACTGCTTTTACATAAAATTATCTGTGTAGACATGCTGATTACCATCTTATGAAGGAATTTCTCTACATTTTGATATGAGATGTCCTGATCTTGAGTGCAAGCAGGCTTGGTCTTGAAATCATATATGCAGGAGAGTATGTTTTCCATCACTTTCAGAGGGTAGTTGCATCATACTCGGCAGTTTTGGATCAAGAATTCACTCGTGTTTTTCATTGTGGGATTTAGAGTATGGCATCTTAATTTGAAAATTATGTTCTACCTGGGAGTTTCTCTGTACCTAGTATAAGTGCAGTTCATTCTGATTATTACACAAGTGCATTATTTAATATCCATATGATATTTAAGCATCCTTTTATGCATTTTTTGATAAGTGGATGTTCCCTGACAAACACTGGTTAATTATGTAATTAAAGGCACAAGTTCTCACAGTTGATTGCAAGATTCAGGGAATAAGTTTGGAATTATATGACTTCTTTTTTGTACTTGACTTGAGGACTGTAGATGCAGTTGTCAGACAACTCTTCTTTGTTGTTTCTTTTTTTTTTTTGTGTTTGTGTATAAAAGACGCACAGTTGAGAAGCCAATAGAATTGTAATGTACAGTGGTGTAAAAGATACCACCTCAGTGGTTAAGTAGTAGTAACTTTAAGCTGTGTTTGGCAGGACTGGTGTAATTTGTCATCTCAGCACTGATTGGTGGGATTTGCTCCATTATTGGTGATAAACCATTGTGCTGAGCGTTCTGATTTCCAGTTTGATGGGTTGTATGATGCATTTTGTGAGTATATGTTTATAAAAGAAGGTTCCACTATTTTCATATAGCAGGCATAGTTAAAAGTTGCTGGATATTTAAAATCTGATTCCCTTTCAGAATTTAGAGATGATTTACAGACGTGTACTAAGCAAATTGCAACAAGGAAATTAGTGAGAGAGGTATTCAGATTGAGAGAATAGATTAGGAAATCCAGTGGCATCTATACCCAGACTAGGGAATTGGATTGTGTTTGTTCTGGAGAAGATTGTATTTAAGAGGGCTAGGAATGATCAGCACCATAACTGATTAGTTTGCTTTTTGGACACTTCCCATTTTTATTTATGAATTATCAAGGAATTACTTTTTATACAGATCTCGGAAGGATAATGTTTGCTCAACTAGTATAAGTTCATCATCAGATAGGCAACAGCTGGATGATGAGGATCAGGAAGAGGCTCGACCATTCTGTATTAGGTTTCGCTTCAGGAAAGTGCAAGAAATCCTTAGCAGTCTCTCAGATGCTGAGGACTCTGATAATGATGATATAAAGTGCTTTGTCGAAGTGAGTCTTGGGAATTACATTGAGGTTCCCAATTTCCTTTGTTTATTAGTACAAATAAAGCTAATAAATTTTATGTTAGTATGTAGAGGATACCTAAAAATCCTAACTTAAGTCTTTTAAACCCACATTGTGATCATTATATTTGAAAGCTTTGGTGTGTGAAATGTATCTTATAACGTATTGATCAAAGTTAAAATTCGGTAGATAATTTACAACTGAAGCACAAAGTGAGGAATAAATGAATTTTAACTTACAATTTAACTTCTAAAAAAAAAAATGTTTGAACTTATCAGAAGTAGAGATCAGATACTGTTTGAATGACTATGTTGATAACTTAGTGAAACTTGGTATAAGATGGATGCAAAAGTGAGTTGAATAAGAGATGATGATGATAATGTGGACAAGAGAACCATAAATACCTAACGTTTACAATTGATCATTCCTTTAAAGAAAAATTTTCATAGGGCACTTGCCTTTGCACATATATATATATATGTGTGTGTGTGTGTGTGTGTGCGCAGGAGGATGGATGTGCTGGAAATGAGATGTTTGAGGACAGTGGTGTGAGGTGGTTTGATCGAGTAAGTAACGTAAGAGTAAGAGAGATGTGTGGAAGTAAAAAGAGCGTGGTTGAGAGAGCAGAAGAGGGTGTTTTAAAATGGTTTGGGCACATGGAGAGAATGAGTGAGGAAAGATTGACCAAGAGGATATATGTGTCGGAGGTGGAGGGAACGAGGAGAAGTGGGAGACCAAATTGGAGGTGGAAAGATGGAGTGAAAAAGATTTTGTGTGATCGGGGCCTGAACATGCAGGAGGGTGAAAGGAGGGCAAGGAATAGAGTGAATTGGATCGATGTGGTATACCGGGGTTGACGTGCTGTCAGTGGATTGAATCAGGGCATGTGAAGCGTCTGGGGTAAACCATGGAAAGCTGTGTAGGTATGTATATTTGTGTGTGTGGACGTATGTATATACATGTGTATGGGGGTGGGTTGGGCTATTTCTTTCGTTTGTTTCCTTGCGCTACCTCGCAAACGCGGGAGACAGCGACAAAGCAAAAAAAATATATATATATATATATATATATATATATATATATATATATTATCCCTGGGGATAGGGGAGAAAGAATACTTCCCACGTATTCCCTGCATGTCGTAGAAGGTGACTAAAAGGGAAGGGAGCGGGGGGCTGGAAATCCTCCCCTCTCGTTTTTTTTTTCTTTTTTTTTCCAAAGGAAGGAACAGAAAAGGGGGCCGGGTGAGGATGTTTCCTCAGAGGCCCAGTCCTCTGTTCTTAACGCTACCTCGCTATCGCGGGAAACGGCAAATAGTATGAAAAAAAATATATATATATATATATATATATATATATATATATATATATATATTTCTCCATTCAAACTCACCTCCCAATTGACTTGACCCTCAACCCTACTGTACCTAATAACCTTGCTCTTATTCACATTTACTCTTAACTTTCTTCTTCCACACACTTTACCAAACTCAGTCACCAGCTTCTGCAGTTTCTCACATGAATCAGCCACCAGCGCTGTATCATCAGCGAACAACAACTGACTCACTTCCCAAGCTCTCTCATCCCCAACAGACTTCATACTTGCCCCTCTTTCCAGGACTCTTGCATTTACCTCCCTAACAACCCCATCCATAAACAAATTAAACAACCATGGAGACATCACACACCCCTGCCGCAAACCTACATTCACTGAGAACCAATCACTTTCCTCTCTTCCTACACGTACACATGCCTTACATCCTCGATAAAAACTTTTCACTGCTTCTAACAACTTGCCACCCACACCATATATTCTTAATACCTTCCACAGAGCTGGAGGAAGTGAAGTGTTTTAGATATCTGGGAGTGGATCTGTCAGCGGATGGAACCATGGAAGCGGAAGTGGATCATAGGGTGGGGGAGGGGGCGAAAATTTTGGGAGCCTTGAAAAATGTGTGGAAGTCGAGAACATTATCTCGGAAAGCAAAAATGGGTATGTTTGAAGGAATAGTGGTTCCAACAATGTTGTATGGTTGCGAGGCGTGGGCTATGGATAGAGTTGTGCGCAGGAGGATGGATGTGCTGGAAATGAGATGTTTGAGGTCAATGTGTGGTGTGAGGTGGTTTGATCGAGTAAGTAACGTAAGGGTAAGAGAGATGTGTGGAAATAAAAAGAGCGTGGTTGAGAGAGCAGAAGAGGGTGTTTTGAAATGGTTTGGGCACATGGAGAGAATGAGTGAGGAAAGATTGACCAAGAGGATATATGTGTCGGAGGTGGAGGGAACGAGGAGAAGAGGGAGACCAAATTGGAGGTGGAAAGATGGAGTGAAAAAGATTTTGTGTGATCGGGGCCTGAACATGCAGGAGGGTGAAAGGAGGGCAAGGAATAGTGAATTGGAGCGATGTGGTATACAGGGGTTGACGTGCTGTCAGTGGATTGAATCAAGGCATGTGAAGCGTCTGGGGTAAACCATGGAAAGCTGTGTAGGTATGTATATTTGCGTGTGTGGACGTGTGTATGTACATGTGTATGGGGGGGGGTTGGGCCATGTCTTTCGTCTGTTTCCTTGCACTACCTCGCAAATACGGGAGACAGCGACAAAGTATAAAAAAAAAAAAAAAATATATATATATACGTATGATAAATAATTTTTTATTTTTTATTTTGCTTTGTTGCTGTCTCCCGCGTTAGTGAGGTAGCACAAGGAAACGGACGAAAGAATGGCCCAACCCACCCACATACACATGTATATACATACATGTTCACACACGCACATATACATACCTATACATCTCAACCTACATATACACACAGACATATACATATATACACATGTACATAATTCATACTGTCTGCCCTGAATCATTCCCATTGCCACCCTACCACACATGAAATAACAACCCCCTCCCCCCGCATGTGCGCAAGGTAGCGCTAGGAAAAGACAACAAAGGCCACATTCATTCACACTCGGTCTCTAGCTGTCATGTATAATGCACCGAAACCACTGCTCCCTTTCCACATCCAGGCCCCACAGAACTTTCCATGGTGTACCCCAGACGCTTCACATGCCCTGGTTCAATCCATTGAACTGTAATTCTACCCCGGTATACCACATTGTTCCAGTTCACTCTATTCCTTGCACGCCTTTCACCCTCCTGCATGTTATATATATGAATCCCTGGGGATAGGGGAGAAAGAATACTTCCCATGCATTCCCCGTGTGTAGTAGAAGGCAACCAAAGGGGACGGGAGCAGGGGTCTAGAAACCCTCCCCTCCTTTTATTTTAACTTTCTAAAAGGGGAAACAGAAGGAGTCATGCGGGGAGTGTTCATTCTCCTCGAAGGCTCAGATTGGGGTGTCCATATGTGTGTGGATGTAACCAAGATGAGAAAAAAGGCAAGATAGGTAATGTATTTGAAAGGAACCTGGATCTTTTGGCTCCAAGTGAAACAAAGCACAAAGGTAAAGGGGAAGAGTGGTTTGGGAATGTTTTGGGAGTAAAGTCGGGTTAGCAGCTTTGATGCACGAGACCAGGTTATAGTGATGGGTGATTTGAATGGAAAGGTGAATAACGTGGCAGTTGAGGGTATAATTGGTATACATGGGGTGTTCAGTTTTGTAAATGGAAATGGTGAAGAGCTTGTTTGTGCTGAAAAAGGACTGGTGATTGGGAATAACTGGTTTAAAAAGAGATATACATAAGTATACGTATGTAAGTATGAGAGATGGCTAGAGAGCGTTATTGGATTGTTTTAATTGATAGGCGCGTGAAAGAGAGACTTGGATGTTAATGTGCAAGAGGGGCAACTGGAGGGATGTCTGATCATTATGTTGTGGAGGCGAAGGTGAAGATATGTAGAGGTTTTCAGAAAAGAAGAGAATGTTGGGATGAAAAAACTGATGAGAGTAAGTGAGCTTGGGAAGGAGACTTGTGTAAGGAAGTACAATGAGAGTTTGAGCGCAGAATGAAAAAAGGTGAGAGCAAATGACATAAGGGGATTGGGAAGGAATGGGATGTATTTAGGGAAGCAGTGATGGCTTGCGCAAAAGATGCTTGTTGCATGAGAAAGATGGGAAGATTAGAAAGGGTAGTGAGTGGTGGGATGATGAAGTAAGGTTGTTAGTGAAAGAGAAGAGAAAGGCAATTGGACGATTTTTGCAGAGAAATGGTGCAAATGACTTGGAGATGTATAAAAGAAAGAGGTCAAGGGAAAGGTGCAAGAGGTGAAAAAGAGGGCAAATGAGAGTTGGGGTGAGAGAGTATCATTAAATTTAAGGGAGAGTAAAAAGATGTTTTAGAAGTTAAATAAAGTGCGTAAGACAAGAGAACAAATGGGAACATTGGTGAAGGGGACAAATGGGGAGGTAATAACAGGTAGTGGTGAAGTGAGAGGGAGATGGAGTGAGTATTTTGAAGGTATGTTGAATGTATTAGACGATAGAGTGGCAGACATAGGGTGTTTTGGTCGAGGTGGTGTGCGAAGTGAGAGGGTTAGGAAGAATGACTTGGTAAACAGAGAAGAGGTAGTGAAAACTTTGCAGAAGATGAAAGCCGGCAAGGCGGCGGGTTTGGATGGTATTGCTGTGGAATTTATTAAAAAGGGGGTGACTGTTGTTGACTGGTTGGTGAGAATATTCAGTGTATGTATGGTTCATAGTGAAGTGCCTGAGGATTGGCGGAATGCTTGCATCATGCCATTGTGCAAAGACAAAGGGGATAAAGGTGAGTGCTCAAATTACAGAGTTACAAGTTTGTTGAGTATTCCTGGGAAATTATATGGGAGGGTATTGATTGAGAGGGTGAAGGCTTGTACAGAGCATCAGACTGGGGAGGAGCAGTGTGGTTTCAGAAGTGTTAGAGGATATGTGGATCAGGTGTTTCCTTTGAAGAATGTATTATGTGAGAAATACTAAGAAAATTAGGTGGATTTGTATGTTGCATTTATGGATCTGTAGAAGGCATAGAGTTGATAGAGATGCTCTGGGGAAGGCATTGCGTATATGGTGTGTGAGATAAGATGCTAGAAGCAGCAAAAAGTTTTTATCGGGGATGTAAGGCATGTGTATGAATAGGAAGAGAGGACAGTGATTGGTTCCCAGTGAATGTCGGTTTGCGGCAAGGATGCGTGATGTCTCCATGATTAATTTGTTTATGGATGGGGTTGTTAGGGAGGTGAATGCAAGAGTTTGGGAGAGGGGGGGCAAGTATGTAGTCTGTTGTAGGTAAGTGGGCTTGGGAAATGAGTCAGTTGTTGTTTGCTGATGATACAGCACTGGTGGCTGATTAGGGTGAGAAACTGCAGAAGCTGGTGACTAAGTTTGGTAAAGTGTGTGAAAGAAGAAAGCAGAGTGTAAATGTGAATAAGAGCAAGGTTATTGGGTTCAGTAGGGTTGAGGGACAAGTCAATTGGTAGATAAGTTTGAATGGAGAAAAACTGGAGGAAGTGAAGTGTTTTAGATATGTGGGAGTGGATTTGGCAGCGGATAGAACCATGGAAGCGGAAGTGAGTCACAGGGTGGGGTAGGTGGCGAAGGTTCTGGGAGCATTAAAGAATATGTGGAAGGCGAGAACGTTATCTTGGAGAGCAAAAATGGGTATGTTTGAAGGAATAGTGGTTCCAACAATGTTATATGCTTGTTAGGCATGGGCTACAGATAGGGTTGCATGGAGGAGGGTGGATGTGTTGGAAATGAGATGTTTAAGGACAATATGTGGTGTGAGGTGGTTTGATCGAGTAAATAATGAAAGGGTGAGAGAGCAGAAGAGGGTGTATTGAAATGGTTTGGTCACATGGATAGAATGAGTAAGGAAAGATTGACAAAGAGGATATGTGTCAGAGGTGGAGGGAACAAGAAGTGGGAGACCAAATTGGAGGTGGAAGGATGGGGTGAAAAAGGTTTTGAGTGATCAGGGCCTAAACATCAAGGAACAGGAGGGTGAAATGCGTGCAAAGAATAGTGAATTGGAATGATGTGCTATACCGGGGTCGACATGCTGTCAGTGGATTAAACCAGGGCATGTGAAGCGTCCGGCGTAAACCATGGAAAGTTTTGTGGAGCCTGGATGTGGAAAGGGAGCTATGATTTCTGTGCATTACACATGACAGCTAGAGACTGGGTATGAATGAATATGACCTTTTGTCCTTTCTTAGCGCTACCTCACGGGTGGGGGGGGGAAGGGGGTTGTATTCCATGTGTGGCGAGGTGGTGATGGGAATAAATAAAGGCAAATAGTATGAATTATGTACATGTGTATATATGTATATGTCTGTGTATATATACATGTACATTGAGATGTATAGGTATGTATATTTTGCGTGTGTGGACGTGTATGTATATACATGTGTATGTGGGTGGGTTGGGCCATTCTTTCGTCTGTTTCCTTGCGCTACCTCGCTAACGCGGGAGACAGCAACAAAGCAAAATAAATAAATAAATATAAATCTTTCTTTCATACTATTTGCCATTTCCTGCATTAGTGAGGTAGCGTTAAGAACAGAGGACTGGGCCTTTCAGGAAATTTCCTCACCTGGCCCCCTTCTCTGTTTCATCTTTTGTAAAATAAAAAAAAAAAAAAAACGAGTGGAGGATTTCCAGCCCCCCCTCTCCCTTCCCTTTTAGTTGCCTTCTACGTCATGCAGGGAATACGTGGGAAGTATTATTTCTCCCCTATCCCCAGGGAGGATATATATATGTGTGTGTGTGTGTGTGTATGAGTGGATGGGCCATTCTTCATCTGTTTCCTGGCAATACCTCGCTGATGCAGGAAACAGCTATCAACTATGATGAATATGAATATTTCTACTTTCACACACTTTTGCAAACTTGGTTCCCAACTTCTGCAGTTTCTCACTTGAATCAGTCACGAGTGCTGTATCATTGACAAACAACAATTCACTAGCTGCATAGGCCTTCTCATTCCCAAAAGACTGCATTTACCTCCCTAACTACCCCATCAATAAACAAATTTGATAACCATGCTGACATCGCATACCCCTGCTGCAGACTGACCTTCACTGAGAACCAGTCATTTTCCTTTTGTCCTCAAACACATGCCTTATACCCTTGATAAAAATTTCTCGCTGCTTCTAGCAACTTGCCTCTCGCACCATATATTCTTAAGACCTTCCACAAAGCATATTTATCAACCCTGTCATATGCCTTCTTCAGATCCATAAATGCTACATACAAATCCATCTCTTTTTGTAAGTATTATATCGTGCATTCTTCAAAGTTAACACCTGATCGACACTTCCTCTGCCACTTCTGAAACCACACTGCTCCTCCCCAATCTGATGCTCTGTACTTGCCTTCATCCTCTCAATCAATACCCTGCCATACAATTTTCCTGGTATATTCAACAAATTTATGCCTCTGTAGTTTTAACACTTGCCTTTATCCCCTTTACCCTTATACAATGGCACTATACATGCATTCCTCCAGTCCTCAGGCACTTCACCATGATCCATACATACATTGAATATCCTTACCAACCAATCAGGAGGTGATGGTGCTGTTTCCTGTGGCTTGGAGTGGCACTGGGAATGGATGGGGCGGAGTGAGTATGGATGAGTGCATATGTATGTGTCTGTACATTTACCTATATATGTTATGTATAAGCATGTATGAGTGTGTATGTATATGTGTGTGTGTATATGAGTGGATGGGTCTTTCTTCGTCTGTTTCTTGGCGTTACTGTGCTGACACGGGAAGTGGCTGTTGAGTAATCATAATATGGATTGGTTTCGATGCATTACACATGACAGCTAGACTGTGAATGAATGTGGCCTTTTTTATCTGTTTTCCTGGCGGTACTTTGCTGAACCAGGGGGTAGCAGTGCTGTTTCCCTTGGGGCGGGGTTTTGCCAGAAATGGATGAAGGCAAGCAAGTATGAGTGTGTACATGTCTTTGTATGTATATGTATGTATATTTGTAAATGTTATGTATGTGTGCATGTGTGGGCATTTATGTATATATATATTTTTTTTTTTTTTTTTTTTTTTTTTTGCCGCTGTCTCCCGCGTTTGCGAGGTAGCGCAAGGAAACAGACGAAAGAAATGGCCCAACCCACCCCCATACACATGTATATACATACACATCCACACACACAAATATACATACCTACACAGCTTTCCATGGTTTACCCCAGATGCTTCACATGCCCTGATTCAATCCACTGACAGCACGTCAACCCCGGTATACCACATCGATCCAATTCACTCTATTCCTTGCCCTCCTTTCACCCTCCTGCATGTTCAGGCCCCGATCACACAAAATCTTTTTCACTCCATCTTTCCACCTCCAATTTGGTCTCCCACATCTCCTCGTTCCCTCCACCTCCGACACATATATCCTCTTGGTCAATCTTTCCTCACTCATTCTCTCCATGTGCCCAAACCATTTCAAAACACCCTCGTCTGCTCTCACAACCATGCTCTTTTTATTTCCACACATCTCTCTTACCCTTACGTTACTTACTCGATCAAACCACCTCGCACCACACATTGTCCTCAAACATCTCATTTCCAGCACATCCACCCTCCTGCGCACAACTCTATCCATAGCCCACGCCTCGCAACCATACAAAATTGTTGGAACACTATTCCTTCAAACATTCCCATTTTTGCTTTCCGAGATAATGTTCTCGACTTCCACACATTCTTCAAGGCTCCCAGGATTTTCGCCCCCACCCTATGATCCACTTCCGCTTCCATGGTTCCATCCGCTGCCAGATCCACTCCCAGATATCTAAAACACTTTACTTCCTCCAGTTTTTCTCCATTCAAACTCACCTCCCAATTGACATTACCCTCAACCCTACTGTACCTAATAACCTTGCCCTTATTCACATTTACTCTTAACTTTCTTCTTTCACACACTTTACCAAACTCGGTCACCAGCTTCTGCAGTTTCTCACATGAATCGGCCACCAGCGCTGTATCATCAACGAACAACAACTGACTCGCTTCCCAAGCTCTCTCATCCACAACAGACTTCATACTTGCCCCTCTTTCCAAAACTCTTGCATTCACCTCCCTAACAACCCCATCCATAAACAAATTAAACAACCATGGAGACATCGCACACCCCTGCTGCAAACCTACATTCGCTGAGAACCAATCACTTTCCTCTCTTCCTACACGTACACGTGCCTTACAACCTCGATAAAAACTTTTCACTGCTTGTAACAACTTGCCTCCCACACCATATATTCTTAATACCTTCCACAGAGCATCTCTATCAACTCTATCACATGCCTTCTCCAGATTCATAAATGCTACATACAAATCCATTTGCTTTTCTAAGTATTTCTCACATACATTCTTCAAAGCAAACACCTGATCCACACATCCTCTACCACTTCTGAAACCACACTGCTCTTCCCCAATCTGATGCTTTGTACATGCCTTCACCCTCTCAATCAATACCCTCCCATATAATTTACCAGGAATACTCAACAAACTTATACCTCTGAAATTTGAGCACTCACTCTTATCCCCTTTGCCTTTGTACAATGGCACTATGCACGCATTCCGCCAATCCTCAGGCACCTCACCATGAGTCATACATACATTAGATAACCTTACCAACTAGTCAATAATACAGTCACCCCCTTTTTTAATAAATTCCACTGCAATACCATCCAAACCTGCTGCCTTGCCGGCTTTCATCTTCCGCAAAGCTTTTACTACCTCTTCTCTGTTTACCAAATCATTTTCCCTAACCCTCTCACTTTGCACACCACCTCGACCAAAACACCCTATATCTGCCACTCTGTCATCAAACACATTCAACAAACCTTCAAAATACTCACTCCATCTCTTTCTCACATCACCACTACTTGTTATCACCTCCCCATTTGTGCCCTTCACTGAAGTTCCCATTTGCTCCCTTGTCTTACGCACTTTATTTACCTCCTTCCAGAACATCTTTTTATTCTCCCTAAAATTTAATGATACTCTCTCACCCCAACTCTCATTTGCCCTCTTTTTCACCTCTTGCACCTTTCTCTTGACCTCCTGTCTCTTTCTTTTATACATCTCCCACTCAATTGCATTTTTTCCCTGCAAAAATCGTCCAAATGCCTCTCTCTTCTCTTTCACTAATAATCTTGCTTCTTCCTCCCACCACTCACTACCCTCTCTAATCAACCCACCTCCCACTCTTCTCATGCCACAAGCATCTTTTGCGCAATCCATCACTGATTCCCTAAATACATCCCATTCCTCCCCCACTCCCCTTACTTCCATTGTTCTCACCTTTTTCCATTCTGTACTCAGTCTCTCCTTGTACTTCCTCACACAAGTCTCCTTCCCAAGCTCACTTACTCTCACCACCCTCTTCACCCCAACATTCACTCTTCTTTTCTGTATATATATATGGGAGCGGGGGGCTGGAAATCCTCCCCTCTCGCTTTTTTTTTTTTCTTCCAAAAGAGGGAACAGAGAAGGGGTCCAGGTGAGGATATTCCCTCAAAGGCCCAGTCCACTGTTCTCAACGCTACCTCGCTAATGCGGGAAATAGCGAATAGTATGAAAGAAAGAATTTTTTTTTTTTTTTTTTTTTTTTTTTTTTTTTTTGCTGTCTCCCGTGTTTGCGAGGTAGCGCAAGGAAACGGACAAAAGAAATGGCCCAACCCACCCCCATACACATGTATATACATACACGTCCACACGCAAATATACATACCTACACAGCTTTCCATGGTTTACCCCAGATGCTTCACATGCCCTGATTCAATCCACTGACAGCACGTCAACCCCGGTATACCACATCAATCCAATTCACTCTATTCCTTGCCCTCCTTTCACCCTCCTGCGTGTTCAGGCCCCGATCACACAAAATCTTTTTCACTCCATCTTTCCACCTACAATTTGGTCTCCCACTTCTCCTCGTTCCCTCCACCTCCGACACATATATCCTCTTGGTCAATCTTTCCTCACTCATTCTCTCCATGTGCCCAAACCATTTCAAAACACCCTCTTCTGCTCTCTCAACCACGCTCTTTTTATTTCCACACATCTCTCTTACCCTTACGTTACTTACTCGATCAAACCACCTCACACCACACATTGTCCTCAAACATCTCATTTCCAGCACATCCATCCTCCTGCGCACAACTCTATCCATAGCCCATGCCTCGCAACCATACAACATTGTTGGAACCAATATTCCTTCAAACATACCCATTTTTGCTTTCCGAGATAATGTTCTCGACTTCCACGCATTCTTCAAGGCTCCCAGGATTTTCGCCCCCTCCCCCACCCTATGATCCACTTCCGTTTCCATGGTTCCATCCGCTGCCAGATCCACTCCCATATATCTAAAACACTTTACTTCCTCCAGTTTTTCTCCATTCAAACTTACCTCCCAATTGACTTGACCCTCAACCCTACTGTACCTAATTACCTTGCTCTTATTCACATTTACCCTTAACTTTCTTCTTTCACACACTTTACCAAACTCAGTCACCAGCTTCTGCAGTTTCTCACATGAATCAGCCACCAGCGCTGTATCATCAGCGAACAACAACTGACTCGCTTCCCAAGCTCTCTCATCCCCAATAGACTTCATACTTGCCCCTCTTTCCAAAACTCTTGCATTCACCTCCCTAACAACCCCATCCATAAACAAATTAAACAACCATGGAGACATCACACACCCCTGCCGCAAACCTACATTCACTGAGAACCAATCACTTTCCTCTCTTCCTACACGTACACATGCCTTACATCCTCGATAAAAACTTTTCACTGCTTCTCACAACTTGCCTCCCACACCATATATTCTTAATACCTTCCACAGAGCATCTCTATCAACTCTATCATATGCCTTCTCCAGATCCATAAATGCTACATACAAATCCATTTGCTTTTCTAAGTATTTCTCACATACATTCTTCAAAGCAAACACCTGATCCACACATCCTGGTAAAGTGTGTGGAAGAAGAAAGTTAAGAGTAAATGTGAATAAGAGCAAGGTTATTAGGTACAGTAGGGTTGAGGGTCAAGTCAATTGGGAGGTGAGTTTGAATGGAGAAAAACTGGAGGAAGTGAAGTGTTTTAGATATCTGGGAGTGGATCTGGCAGCGGATGGAACCATGGAAGCGGAAGTGGATCATAGGGTGGGGGAGGGGGCGAAAATTCTGGGGGCCTTGAAGAATGTGTGGAAGTCGAGAACATTATCTCGGAAAGCAAAAATGGGTATGTTTGAAGGAATAGTGGTTCCAACAATGTTGTATGGTTGCGAGGCGTGGGCTATGGATAGAGTTGTGCGCAGGAGGATGGATGTGCTGGAAATGAGATGTTTGAGGACAATGTGTGGTGTGAGGTGGTTTGATCGAGTGAGTAACGTAAGGGTAAGAGAGATGTGTGGAAATAAAAAGAGCGTGGTTGAGAGAGCAGAAGAGGGTGTTTTGAAGTGGTTTGGGCACATGGAGAGGATGAGTGAGGAAAGATTGACCAAGAGGATATATGTGTCGGAGGTGGAGGGAACAAGGAGAAGAGGGAGACCAAATTGGAGGTGGAAAGATGGAGTGAAAAAGATTTTGTGTGATCGGGGCCTGAACATGCAGGAGGGTGAAAGGAGGGCAAGGAATAGAGTGAATTGGAGCGATGTGGTATACCGGGGTTGACGTGCTGTCAGTGGATTGAATCAAGGCATGTGAAGCGTCTGGGGTAAGCCATGGAAAGCTGTGTAGGTATGTATATTTGCGTGTGGACGTAAGTATATACATGTGTATGGGGGGGGTTGGGCCATTTCTTTCGTCTGTTTCCTTGCGCTACCTCGCAAACGCAGGAGACAGCGACAAATCCTCCCCTCTCGTTTTTTTTTTTTTTTTTTTTTTTTTTTTTTTTTTTTTTTCCAAAAGAAGGAACAGAGAATTGGGCCAGGTGAGGGTATTCCCTCAAAGGCCCAGTCCTCTGTTCTTAATGCTACCTCGCTAACGCGGGAAATGGCGAATAGTATAAAAGAAAGAAAGATATATATATATA
Organism: Panulirus ornatus; assembly: GCF_036320965.1. NCBI lineage: Eukaryota > Metazoa > Arthropoda > Malacostraca > Decapoda > Palinuridae > Panulirus > Panulirus ornatus. The sequence goes on from NC_092239.1 coordinate 12,450,309, forward strand.
TATATATATATATATATATATATATATATATATATATATATATCCCTGGGGATAGGGGAGAAAGAATACCTCCCACGTATTCCCTGCGTGTCGTAGAAGGCGACTAAAAGGGAAGGGAGCAGGGGGCTGGAAATCCTCCCCTCTCGTTTTTTTTTTTTTTTTTTTTTTTTTTTTTTTTAATTTTCCAAAAGAAGGAACAGAGAAGAGGTCCAGGTGAGGATATTCCCTCAAAGGCCCAGTCCTCTGTTCTTAACGCTACCTCGCTATCGCGGGAAATAGCGAATAGTATGAAAAAAAAAAAAAAAAAATATATATATATATATATTAGTGAATGGGCCTTCTTCATCTGTTTCCTGGTGCTATATCTCTGATGTGGGAAACAGTAATTGAAATGGATATTTCCTGAAAATAAATGTGTTGACTGGTAAAGAAAAAAATGTAAACTGTGTGAATGAATTTGGCATTAGAAATTTGTGAGCAGCAGATTTTGTTTGAATATTGTTGATAATGGTATTTACAATGTTTCAGGACATGGATGTGAAAAAAATTAAACATGTCACCCGTGACTTATCATCATCATTTACCTTTTCTCCTGTGAAACAAACAACGAATGAGAAATTTTCTCCTGTGAAAAGGATTACTTTTGGGAGCTCTGACTGTCACACAAGTGTGCGCAGAGGTAATAGTATTTTTGATCCTAATGTGAATATGGTCATGCCAGAGGACATTACACCTTCAGATCTGAGAAATGTTGCTGATCATAGTGGAAGAAAAATTTACAATACTAGCATTGGAACTACTTGTCATCAGTGCAGGTGTGTGCTGCTTTTCTGGTAAATAATTACATTTATAGAGTTTTGTATGTATTATATTTAGTATTTATTTTGCTTTGTTGCTGTCTCCCGCATTAGCGAGGTAGCGCAAGGAAACAGACGAAAGAATGGCCCAACCCACCCACATACACTTGTATATACATACATGTCCACACATGCAAATATACGTACCTATACATCTCAACGTATACATATATATACACTCACAGACATATACATATATACACATGCACATAATTCATACTGTCTGCCTTTATTCATTCCCATTGCCACCCCACCACACATGAAATATCAACCCCCTTCCCCCGCATGTGTGTGAGGTAGTGCTAGGAAAAGACAACAAAGGCCACATTCGTTCACACTCAGTCTCTAGTTGTCATGTATAATGCACTGAAACCACAGCTCCCTCTCCACATGGTTTACCCCAGACGCTTCACACGCCCTGGTTCAATCTATTGACAGCACGTTGACCCCGGTTTACCACATCGTTCCAATTCACTCTATTCCTTGCATGCCTTTCACCCTCCTGCATGTTCAGGACCCGATCACTCAAAATCTTTTTCACTCCATCTTTCCACCTCCAATTTGGTCTCCCACTTCTCCTCATTCCGTCCACCTCTGACACTTATATCCTCTTGGTCAATCTTTCCTCACTCATTCTTTTCATGTGACCAAACCATTTCAAAACACCCTCTTCTGCTTTCTCAATCACACTCTTTTTATTACCACACATCTCTCTTACCCTATTATTAATTACTCGATCAAACCACCTCACATCACATATTGTCCTCAAACATCTCGTCTCCAGCACATCCATCCTCTTCTGCACCACCCTGTCTATATCCCACACCTCGCAACCATATAACATTGTTGGAACCACTGTTCCTTCGAACATACCCATTTTTGCTTTCCAAGATAATGTTCTCGACTTCCACACACTGTTTAACACTCCCAGAACTTTCGCCCCCTCCCCCACCCTATGATTCACTTCTGCTTCCATGGTTCCATCCACTGCCAAATCCACTCCCAGATATCTAAAACACTTCACTTCTTCCATTTTTCTTCATTCAAACTAACCTCCCAGTTGACTTGTCCCTCAGCCTAAAAATCTTGCTCTTATTCACATTTACTCTCACATTTGTATGGATATGTATTGATATACTTTCATATGCTGTACCTATCTATTGGTGTATCTGTGGAGTATTGATAGAAATGTACATGGCTTTATTAAAATTTGCATATCATTTATTGTTTTTAGGCTGATGAAAACCTTCATCAAAGGATTAATGACATGCAAATACACTTGTGAAATTTTCATTTCATATGACCCTTTGTCCTACACCCAACCAGATCCTTAATATGTTTATACCAGCAGAATTTTCCTTCCTCATTTTAGGCTTTTAATTACTCGCTGTGTGATTCATGAAAGTTTCTCAAAGCTTAAGATGCTATTCTGTTTTACAAGAAGTTGATTCTCATTTACATGGTGTGAATCAAGTACATGTATATGCAAGCATGCATCTTTTGTGGGAAGTGTTTATGCAAATTTTGGATCTCCAATGTGAATCTTGGAGGCTGGCAAAGGATGTTCTTACCCTTACCAGACTGTAGAGGTACGGGTGGGAATCTCAGCTCTGCATGTTCTTGACATTCAGAAGGTGCTTGTTTTTATGCATTTGATTTAAGCAATGTAACGAGAAATGGAACGCAGTAAACTTTTAAAGATGGCTTTTAGTACAAAATTTCTTGGAAGTCAAACATTTTATCTTTTGCCAAAGTGTCTGACCTATTCTTAGGGATTAATTAATCTCTATAGTTGTGTGCTCTGGAATTGAACATGCAGGAGGGTGTCAGGTGTGCATGAAATATGGTGAATTAGGATATGGTCTATAGGGTACAATGTACTATCATTGGACTGAACTAGGGAATATGAAGCAGTTAGAAGAAACCACAGAAAACCCTGTGGGACATGGTTATGGGTAACGGGCTGTAGTTTTGGTGTATTACACTGACACCTACAGTAAGAATCTGAGCAAATGAGGTCATTTCTTTATCACTTTGTAGGGTTGTTTTTCTGATGCAGGAAACTGCAAACAAATATTAAAGAAATGAAAATTTTTATGTATTGCTTAGAGAGATCTTTGAATGAGATAGTCTTCAAAAGTGTGTTTAGTTAGAAAATATCATAATTCTTTACTTTTAATGTTTTAGGCAAAAGACTATTGACACAAAAACCATTTGCCGCTCTGGGGAATGTTCAGGAATACGTGGAATGTTCTGCGGACCATGTTTGAAAAATCGTTATGGAGAAGATGTCAGAGAGGCACTGCTTAATTCTGTGAGTTTTTTGCTTTTCTTTTGTTATTGGTTGTTTAATTTGTTTATGGATGGGATGGTTAGGGAGCTAAGTGCAAGAGTTTTGGAGAGAGGGGCGAATATGCAGTCTTGTAGATAATAGGGCCTGGGAAGAGTCAGTTGTTGTCTGCCGATGATACAGCTCTAGTGGCTGATTCATGTGAGGAACTGCAGGGGTTGGTAACTTAGTTTGGAAAAGTGTGTAAAAGGAGAAAGTTGAGAGTAAATGTGAATAAGAGCAAGGTTATTAGGCTCAGTAGGGTTGAGGGACAAGTTAATTGGGATGTAAGTTTGAATGGAGAAAAGTTGGAGGAAGTGAAGTGTTTTAGATATCTAGGAATGGATTTAGTAGTAGATGGAACCATAGAAATGGAAGCAAGTCACAGGGTGGGGGAGGGGGCAAAGGTTCTAGGAGCAATGAAGAGTGTGTGAAAGGAGAGAAAATGTTATATTGAAGAGCAAAAATGGGTATGTTTGAAGGAATAGTAGTTTCAACAATGTTATATGGTTGTGAGGCATGGGCCATAGATAGGGTTGTAGGGAGGAGGGTGGATGTGTTGGAAATGAAATGTTTGAGGACAATGTGTTGTGTGAGGTGGTTTGATTGAGACTTTTTTGTGCTCCTATTTGCCTACTTTTAAATGTTTTATGCAATATGCCTATAATTGGCATTAATTACATTGTGTTCCTTAAAATGAAACTTTGGGATGTTATTTACAGAAATGGATGTGTCCTCCATGCCGAGGGTTGTGCAACTGTTCCATATGCCGTAATCGAAGTGGAAAGTCTGCAACAGGTGTACTCATTAACATTGCCAGGACCCAGGGCTTTGACAATGTGAAGGATTATCTGGAAGGTCTTATAAAGTAGCTTAACATTGAAATGTTCTTTTTGAGATAGGGATTTTACCCAAAAAAGGTGCCACTATGTTGACAGGAAATACTGTTTCAAGGTCAAAAGAATACTCAGATATTTTAGTACATATGTCCTTTGGATATAGAATATGGCAAACATTGACAACTCCAACATATGTAAATTTTTTATCTTGTAATATCTTTCATGCAGGTCATGGTTGTGACTTTTGAACTTGTGGTAACAAAGATATTTGGTTATTCCTGTAAATATTTTTAACATAGTCATATTTAGATGGCCAAAGATTTTTAAACAAAATGACTTGCTATGATCATATTCTTATCCAAGGTGTTGAAGTATTTGTTTAATAGATGAGTATCTATGAAAGCACTGTTAGATTTATTGCAGTATTGTACTGTCATAGAATTCTAAATTATAATATATAGGGTATAGATAAAAATTCTATTAAAGTTATGTAAGTTTAGAGAATATGAATAAAAATATTTAGCTTTGAGTACAAATTATTATGTATATATTGTAGAGAACATACAATAAAACTTTAACTGTTAGCCTCAAGATAGTGAAATTGAAATTAAAATCATGAAATAAACTAACCGGGAAAGATGGTATAACTAGAAAATTACAAAATTTCAAGATAAAACTGCTTATAGACATTTAAACATATAACGCATAGACACAAAAGGAGCGTTAGACTGGGGGAATAACAGTGTGGTTTCAGAAGTAGTAGATGATGTTTGGATCAGTTGTTTGCTTTTAAGAGTTGTGTGAGAAATACTTATGAAAACAAGGATTTATACATGGCATTTATATATCTGGAGAAAGAATATGAAGGGGTTGATAGAGATGCCGTGTGGAAGGTTTTGAGAAGTACATGGTGTTGGAGGAAAGTTGCTAGAAGCATTGTCGAAAGTTAGTTCACAGTGTAGTATACAAAGCAGAAAAAAATGTAGATTTTCTTTTTACCTGTATCATTATCAGATAGGTTGGGAAGAAAGCTTAGTTCTTGCATTTGTTTTTGCCTTTGGGTGGCTCAACCTGGCAACTGGGACGGAACAAATCTGCTGTTAAAAACGCAGCAAATTTTATACTGAATGAAGTACACCCTTCCCTTGTTATATGTTGGATTGATATATGCAGTTTTGTTATTCTGTAAGGAACCTACTACCAGTTCCTCTTTTTAAGCAGTCAGAAGTGGGTGTGTGGTCAAAATCTTTCATCCCATCCCTTCACCTCTGACACATATATCCTCTTTGTCAACCTTTCCCCTTACATTCTCTCCATATGTCCAAACCATTTCAACACGCCCTCTTCTCTTTTCTCAACCACACTTTTTATTTCCACACATCTCACCCTTTCATTACTTACTTGATCAAACCATCTCGCACCACATATTTTCCTCAAACATTTCGCTTCCAACATATCCACCCTCCTCCACACAACCCTATCTATAGCCCATGCCTCGCAACCATATAATTGTTGGAAGTACTCATCCTTCAAACATACCCATTTTTGCTCTCTGCGATTACGTTCTCTCCTTCCGAGCGTTCTTCATTACTCCCAAAACCTTTGCCCCCTCCATCACCCTGACTCGCTCGTTTCCATGGTTCCATTCACTGCTAAGTCCACTCCCTGGTATCAAAAACATTCCACTTTCTCCATTCAATCTAATCCCTATAACTTGTCCCTCAACCCTGCTGAACCTAATAACCTTACTCTTATTCACCTTTACTCTTGACTTTCTCCTTTCACACACTTCCAAGCTAGGTTTCCAACTTCTGCAGTTTCTCACTCGAATCAGCCACCAGAGCTGTATCATTGGCGAAGAGCAACTGACTCGCTTTCCAGGCCCTCTTATCTCCAACACTCTGCATACTCATCCCTCTCTCCAAAACTCCTACATTTACTTTCTTAACCACCCCATCCATAAACAAATTAAACAACCATGGGGTCATCAACCACCCCTGCCACAGACTGACCTTCACTGGAAACCAATCACTCTCTGTTCCTACTCATACACATGCCTGAAATCCTTGGTAAAAACTTTGCTTTTTGCAACTTGCCTCCCACACCATGTACTTTTAAGACATTCCACAAAGCATCTCTATCAGCCCTATCATATACCTTCTCTGGATCCATAAATGCTACATACAAATCCATCTATTTTTCTAAGTATTTCTTACACATTCTTCAACACACACTTGATCCACACATCCTCAACCACACTGCGTGTATGAGTGAATGGATCTTTCTTCGTCTGTTTCCTAGTGCTACCTCCCTAATGCAGGAAACAGCAATCAAGTATAATAAATAGATAGATATTTCATAGGAATATATCACTAAAAGGAGTGGATTTGGTTTGCTGATGAAAAATGTGACAGTAACAACAATGAACACAAATGCTAAATGTTTCACTCTGTTCTTGACTGGTACTTCTTTAAAACGTAGGATTTGATCCTGTTATGCTGTTGACATAATGTTAAAAATTCATTCAACATAGGCTACCAGTGTATGACCTAAAAGTTCGATAATTTTCAATTACTTTCATTATTGCTGTTGGGTACATGGCCAAGGAGTGCTGCATGAAGTAATTCTTATTTGGACAAGAGTCTGCATATGTAAAGTAAAATTATTTTATTAGTTTTGTGCCATGTATTTATTTTGACATTTTCTCTTCACTATTAGATGTGTGTGTATTCTTAAATGTAAAACCTCATTTGTTCTGATTTGGAAAATCCCCTCCTGAATTATCTTGGAGCATGAATGATCGAAAGCTGTAGTGCAAGATTTTTTGAAGTATGGATGTGTATTTTAGAAGGTTGGTCCCTGAGAAAGAAGGATGATGAATATGTAAAAAAGATTAAAAGCCAAGTTCTGATTGATTGATGTGGGCATAGCATCTGATAAAGGTGGGACTTACAAGAAAAATAAAAACTGTATTCAGGTAAAATCATGGGAAGTAGGCCAAGAGAGAGGTAGAAGAACACAATGGGGGATGTTTTATGTGCCAGAGTGTATGTTTCTGCAGGAAGAGAAATATATGGACAAACCTTTGCTCAAGCTACCCTTCGGGATGGCAGGTGAAGCAGTTGATATGAGTAGATATATTTTGAATTGCTGGTAATAGATTACTGGTGAATGATTCTTCACATATGACTTCTCATTGCTTCTGATAGTTTTTGCACTTAAAGGGACTGGGTGATTTGCATTTTTTTTTTATTATATGTCTTGACCTTCTTCTGTTTCCCATTTTAGAAAGTTAAAGTACGAGGAGGGGAGGATTTCTGGCCCCCGCTCCCGTCCCCTCTAGTCGCCTTCTACTACATGTGAGGAATGCGTGGGAAGTATTCTTTCTCCCCTATCCCCAGGGGTAATATATATATATATATATATATTATATATATATATATATATATATATATATATATATATATATATATATATGGAGCGGGGGGCTGGAAATCCTCCCCTCTTGTTTTTTTTTAATTTTCCAAAAGAAGGAACAGAGAATTGGGCCAGGTGAGGGTATTCCCTCAAAGGCCCACTCCTCTGTTCTTAACGCTACCTCGCTAATGCGGGAAATGGCGAATAGTTTGAAAGAAAAAGAAAGAATATATATATATATATATATATATATATATATATATATATATATATATATATATATATATAAACGCGGGAGACAGCGACAAAGCAAAAAAAAATATATATATATCTATATATATATATATATATATATATATATATATATATATATGTGTGTGTGTATATATATTTTTTCTTTCTTTCAAGCTATTCGCCATTTCCCACATTAGCGAGGTAGCGCTAAGAACAGAGGACTGGGCCTTTGAGGGAATATCCTCACTTGGCCACCTTCTCTGTTCCTTCTTTTGGAAAATAAAAAAAAAAAACGAGAGGGGAGGATTTCCAGCCCCCCGCTCCCTCCCCTTTTAGTCGCCTTCTATGACATGCAGGGAATACGTGGGAAGTATTCTTTCTCCCCTATATATCCCTATATATCCCTGGGGGTAGGGGAGAAAGAATACATCCATGCCTCACAGACCTTTCCATTAATTTTACAATATCTTAGCCCAGTAGGCCCTTTGGTTGCCCATTGTACCTATCTGATCATGATAAATTCACAAATTCTTGATGGTCTTATGTACTCTAGTATTTCTCCTTTTACCACAACGGTTTTCTAGAAGGCATACATAATCAGTATCGATTACCAGAAATTTAGGATTATGTAAAGCTTGTATAGTTTTATTTACAAATGTTTACTGTACACATTATATATGGTTTCATAACATTTTTTAGAGATCTGTCAAGTAGTGTAGAATATTTTGGCCCCATGGTACCCAAGTCCTTAATATACCACTGATTTCGAAGCTGATCAGACCTAATTGATGTACAACTCTACAACACTTATTTTATTTATGTGAATTTAATCTGGTAATTTTATGAACAAAATTCCAACATAAACTCATGAAAGGTTGGTTTCCAATGACAAAAAACAGTTCTGAATATAATTCCAGTGCTTATAAAGTTATTCCTCTTCTACATAAATGTTGTCATAACATTAAATTCAAAAACATCCTTACCATTTGAATAATTATTTAAATAAACTTACTTTGCTCATACTAGAAAATGGCTAATACATGTTTTACAAGCAAAAACTTTCAAGGTCATTATCATGGACATTATTAATTTGACACATTTTTTTTATCTATTTTGAATTTAGGACTAATCCTGTGTTTTTCATGGCATCTTGTATGGGACCAAGGTTTAGGTGCACTTATGGACTGGATTATTACCTGCAAAATTCCTGCTAGGAGAATTTCCAGAAAATTTTTCATAGTTCCAACCCATTGTCCAAAGAAGAGGTTGAGATGTCTTGATTGTGACTTTTCCATGACATGTAGGATCATATGTGTTTGATGTGCTCACCAAGTGTCCAAATGCCAACACCTGGTTGTCTAAATTCCATTTCAAGCCAGTCGTGGAAACAGTGGATGGTTGTCCAAGTGGTATAAGGCCACACCATGACCACTTAGGGTCAATCACATCATCCGCTACCTGGATGGTGTGGTCTCCAATACTTAGTAGCCAAAATATACTTCCTCGACTCAGAACTACTACAGGTACAGAGATAAGAGTTCCTACCTTATACAGTGTGGCCATATTAGCTATGACATGGTCAAAGCGCTCACTGTGAATCCCAGCAATTATAACCACATGATTTATCTTCAGTTTTTTTTCCTCAACATGTTTCTCCAACACTCTCACGGATTTAGTAAAGTCTGTTTCATCCTGGTCAGGTGTTGATACGATATTAACACCTAGACTGCCATAAAGTTATATATATATATATATATATATATATATATATAGAGTGAATTGGAGCGATGTGGTATACCGGGGTTGACGTGCTGTCAGTGGATTGAATCAAGGCATGTGAAGCGTCTGGGGTAAACCATGGAAAGCTGTTATTTTTTTTTTATTATACTTTGTCGCTGTCTCCCGCGTTTGCGAGGTAGCGCAGGGAAACAGACGAAAGAAATGGCCCAACCCCCCCCCATACACATGTATATACATACGTCCACACACGCAAATATACATACCTACACAGCTTTCCATGGTTTACCCCAGACGCTTCACATGCCTTGATTCAATCCACTGACAGCACGTCAACCCCGGTATACCACATCGCTCCAATTCACTCTATTCCTTGCCCTCCTTTCACCCTCCTGCATGTTCAGGCCCCGATCACACAAAATCTTTTTCACTCCATCTTTCCACCTCCAATTTGGTCTCCCTCTTCTCCTCGTTCCCTCCACCTCCGACACATATATCCTCTTGGTCAATCTTTCCTCACTCATTCTCTCCATGTGCCCAAACCACTTCAAAACACCCTCTTCTGCTCTCTCAACCACGCTCTTTTTATTTCCACACATCTCTCTTACCCTTACGTTACTCACTCGATCAAACCACCTCACACCACACATTGTCCTCAAACATCTCATTTCCAGCACATCCATCATCCTGCGCACAACTCTATCCATAGCCCACGCCTCGCAACCATACAACATTGTTGGAACCACTATTCCTTCAAACATACCCATTTTTGCTTTCCGAGATAATGTTCTCGACTTCCACACATTCTTCAAGGCCCCCAGAATTTTTGCCCCCTCCCCCACCCTATGATCCACTTCCGCTTCCATGGTTCCATCCGCTGCCAGATCCACTCCCAGATATCTAAAACACTTCACTTCCTCCAGTTTTTCTCCATTCAAACTCACCTCCCAATTGACTTGACCCTCAACCCTACTGTACCTAATAACCTTGCTCTTATTCACATTTACTCTTAACTTTCTTCTTCCACACACTTTACCAAAATTATTTGGTAAACAGAGAAGAGGTAGTGAAAGCTTTGCGGAAGATGAAAGCCGGCAAGGCAGCAGGTTTGGATGGTATTGCAGTGGAATTTATTAAAAAAGGGGGTGACTGTATTGTGGACTGGTTGGTAAGGTTATTTAATGTATGTATGACTCATGGTGAGGTGCCTGAGGATTGGCGGAATGCGTGCATAGTGCCATTGTAAAAAGGCAAAGGGGATAAGAGTGAGTGCTCAAATTACAGAGGTATAAGTTTGTTGAGTATTCCTGGTAAATTATATGGGAGGGTATTGATTGAGAGGGTGAAGGCATGTGCAGAGCATCAGATTGGGGAAGAGCAGTGTGTTTTCAGAAGTGGGAGAGGATGTGTGGATCAGGTGTTTGCTTTGAAGAATGTATGTGAGAAATACTTAGAAAAGCAAATGGATTGGTATGTAGCATTTATGGATCTGGAGAAGGCATATGATAGAGTTGATAGAGATGCTCTGTGGAAGGTATTAAGAATATATGGTGTGGGAGGAAAGTTGTTAGAAGCAGTGAAAAGTTTTTATCGAGGATGTAAGGCATGTGTACGTGTAGGAAGAGAGGAAAGTGATTGGTTCTCAGTGAATGTAGGTTTGCGGCAGGGGTGTGTGATGTCTCCATGGTTGTTTAATTTGTTTATGGATGGGGTTGTTAGGGAGGTAAATGCAAGAGTTTTAGAAAGAGGGGCAAGTATGAAGTCTGTTGGGGATGAGAGAGCTTGGGAAGTGAGTCAGTTGTTGTTCGCTGATGATACAGCGCTGGTGGCTGATATATATATATATATATATATATATATATATATATATATATATATATGAAAAATGTAAGAAATAATTTAGAAAACTGAAACTTCTAGATTGAAATGAAATGAAAAATGGATGTCACATAATGGCTATGGAAAAGGAAAATGTATAATTTATTTACACAAACGTCAATAGTAGTTTTCATCAATTTAACCACTGTATCATACTGCCTGGTCCACTTCTTCTCTTATCATGAAACTGGAATATAATGATATATAAATGGAACTTTTACCCAAATCAAAATTGTTTACTTAATGCAGCACTTTCTGCTATAGATTCTGTTTTGATTTGACTTAACCTTTTACATTTCTCTTTACTGTCAGAGGCAAGCAAAGTGACACCTATATTCTGAATAGGATCAACTGATGTTTTACATACAGTGAACAGGATTCTGTTAGTAAAGTTACAAGGGTATTTTCATAAGAAAAACATCATGTCCAAGTCATTGTTGTAACTGTGATTATGACGGAGCATTTTCACTACATCTTGACAATTATAGCACTAGATTTGACCTGAGATTTTCAATAATAATGAAATCCTTGTAATAGTATTGGAAAGGGTTCTGTTCAATGTACAGTACAAAATATGCAGGAATCGCTTCTGCTTCCCTGTGATACTAACAAAAAGAAAATTTGAATCTAGGTTGCTAGCCACAGCAGAAAGCACTCTGCACTTAGCATATTTCAGTCCAATTAAAACTTCCAATTAGAAAAATTTACATATTCTAGATCATACGTGTAGGAAGAGAGGAAAGTGATTGGTTCTCAGTGAATGTAGGTTTGCGGCAGGGGTGTGTGATGTCTCCATGGGTGTTTAATTTGTTTATGGATGGGGTTGTTAGGGAGGTGAATGCAAGAGTTTTGGAAAGAGGGGCAAGTATGAAGTCTGTTGGGGATGAGAAAGCTTGGGAAGCGAGTCAGTTGTTGTTCAGTGATGATACAGCGCTGGTGGCTGATTCATGTGAGAAACTGCAGAAGCTGGTGACTGAAATTGGTAAAGTGTGTGAAAGAAGAAAGTTAAGAGTAAATGTGAATAAGAGCAAGGTTATTAGGTACAGTAGGGTTGAGGGTCAAGTGAATTGGGAGGTAAGTTTGAATGGAGAAAAACTGGAGGAAGTAAAGTGTTTTAGATATCTGGGAGTGGATCTGGCAGGGGATGGAACCATGGAAGCGAAAGTGAATCATAGGGTGGGGGAGGGGGCGAAAATCCTGGGACCCTTGAAGAATGTGTGGAAGTCGAGAACATAATCTCGGAAAGCAAAAATGGGTATGTTTGAAGGAATAGTGGTTCCAACAATGTTGTATGGTTGCGAGGCGTGGGCTATGGATAGAGTTGTGCGCAGGAGGGTGGATGTGCTGGAAATGAGATGTTTGAGGACAATGTGTGGTGTGAGGTGGTTTGATCGAGTAAGTAATGTAAGGGTAAGAGAGATGTGTGGTAATAAAAAGAGCCTGGTTGAGAGAGCAGAAGATGGTGTTTTGGAATGGTTTGTGCACATGGAGAGAATAAGCGAGGAAAGATGGACCAAGAGGATATATGTGTCGGAGGTGGAGGGAACGAGAAGTGGGAGACTAAATTGGAGGTGGAAAGATGGAGTGAAAAAGATTTTGAGTGATCGGGGCCTGAACATGCAGGAAGGTGAAAGGCGGGCAAGGAATAGAGTGAACTGGATCGATGTGGTATACTGGGTTCGACGTGCTGTCAGTGGATTGAATCAGGGCATGTGAAGCGTCTGGGGTAAACCATGGAAAGTTCTGTGGGGCCTGGATGTGGAAAGGGAGCTGTGGTTTCAGGCATTATTGCATGACAGCTAGAGACAGTGTGAACGAATGGAGCCTTTGTTGTCTTTTCCTAGCACTACCTCGCACACATGAGGGGGGGGGGATGTTATTCCATGTATGGCGAGGTGGCGATGGGAATTAATAAAGGCAGTGTGAATTGTGTGCATGTGTATATATGTATGTGTCTGTTTGTGTATATATATGTGTACATTAAGATGTATGGGTATTGTATATTTGCGTGTGTGGACGTGTATATATATATACATGTGTATGGGGGTGGGTTGGGCCATTTCTTTCGTCTGTTTCCTTGCGCTGCCTCGCAAATGCGGGAGACAGCGACAAAGCAAAATGAATAGATAAATATGTGTCTTGCCCTCTTTATTTCACTGCACAATAGAATGTATGGTATGTTTACTGAAAATTTAAATGTTTTCTGTGAATGGAATGAGTTAATATTTTACTATAGTTAGATTTTCTGCACTTTGTTTCGTTATAGTAGTTTTATAATTGATTTTGTTTATAATCTCTTCATATAGAGGAAAATATTTGATATTTTATTTATGTGGGATCTGTCCTAACAAACATAGCTTTAACCCTTTGAATGTGTTTTGTTTCATGAGCCAGTTCCTTTAAAATGTCATTTTGCCATGAAAAAATTATTCATGTGACCTTTATCATTACTTTTTATGTGAAAAGATTCTAAATTTTCCATATGTGGCATAAGAATTGATTGAAACTGATGTGTTATGGTGAGAAATCATTTTTATCCAAAAGTCATGTTAAATTTGCATATGTTCAGTCTGAAATGAATTATATGATTATTGTCTCACTTTATTCCAATAAGGCCAGAATATATTCTGAAGCATGACAAATGCTTTCTTTGTATTGTAAATCTTCATAATACAACCATACATATGCATATATACTTTTCCATCTCCAGGGGAGAAGAAAAAATGACATGTTGTGATTTGGCTTGATGTCTGGTAAAACAATATGCAAAGTATGGTAATGCATTTTCAATACAATAAACTTGTGAAATGTGATATGTACCCAATATATTCTATCAACTACTTCAGTCCTTGAGGGAACTAACCTTTAAGGGGTGGCTATGACAGAAAAACTTGTACCATTTTGTTCAGTATCAATATACGATTACTGTATTGTGCTGAATACAAAAAAGAAAACAATGACATGAAAAACAAAATAAAACACTTGCACGGTGCAGCTATAATCTTCCCTTCTGTATGTGTGGATGGCAGTAAAATGCCACTTTAATATTGGAAATTCATTTAACCGTAGTTGAACAGTATCTCCAAAGGGTTAAGGAACCCCAATTATTACTGAAGGTAACTTCATTAGTGGAGTAAGTAGGGGCCTCGCAATGAAGAGAAACCTCCCTACTCTAGGTGTATGTTGACCTGAGCATTCATGGTGTACCTATAATTGCTCTTGACATTTTTATGCATGTGCTCCACCTTGTGTACATGGAATATGTTAAATTTTTGTTATTTAATATACCTTTAGCTTTTTAAGGAAAGATTGTCATGCATGAAATGAAGTAAAGTCATACCTTAAAGAAATGTATTATGATTACCTGTTTTTGGAATACTTTTGTCAATTGACCTGAAATTTTTTTTTTTCAAATGTATAGATAAATACTACCATTATAGTACAACTAAAAACTTTGACTTGAATAACATGTAGCATGGGTTCATTCAGAACATCACATAAAGATCCACTTTTGGATAAGCAATTCACTTGTGTTTTTAATGCTTTTAGATACATATTTTTTTGGATCAGATTTTATGAATAAATTTGTGTCCTTCAAAAAATCCACTCATTACTCTTCCACCTCTCCTTCAGGCTAGTATTCTTTCAACTTTCAAAGATGTGTTTGAAGGTAAGGGGCACAAAAATGAATGTTCAACTTAGAGAGGTAGAAATATGATGAGTATATTTAATAATGTGTATGGGTGAGTGGTGATTTAAAAGGTCTTAGCACAGAGCAGCTTAATGGGAAGGTTTTAGGAGTTGTAGACGGTATATGAACCAAAAGTTTGCAATAAGGAATTTATGTTAGAATGAGAGAGTGAATTATAACTGGCATTCATGAATTTGGAGATGTATGTTAGGGTAAACAGAACAAAAGAAACTATGAAAAGAATGTAGAAAAGGCAGCTAAACATACAAAACTATTTCATAAATTTATCAGAACCCAGTTGTAAGTTTAAGAGCAGGAAATCAAGGCTGAGAGACTTAGAAGGAAGTATTATAGAGGATGATAAGGCTATAAGATGAACTGAATAGCACGTTCAAAAGTGTTTTTGCAGTGGTTAACACAATAGCTTCAACATAAAAGAGATAGAATGGAGAGGAGGCTTTGGAAATTGTGATATCTTGAAAAGATATCAACAATACCAAAAGGACTTAACCCATAAAAGGTCCATGATCCTGATGAAATTTCAGCATATGTAATAAAGAGATGTGCACATACGTTTAGTAGACCACACAAGTTACTGTTCAAGATGTTACAAAGACAGTGTCAAGGGAACAGAAAAGGGCAAACCTCATACCTATATAAGAAAGGCACTGAGCTACAGATTGGTTTCATTAACAAGTGTGGTTTTTGAGGTTCTGGAAAAGATTAGCAAGTGGATGACTTGCTGTGGAGTAGAAATTTTCTGAGTGAAAGACAGTATGGTTGAAGGGAAAAGAGGTCGTGTAATTAACCTCTTTTGAGTTTTATGAGAGTCAACTTGGTCCTGGACAAAAGGAAAGGCTGGGTGGACTGTCTGTATCTGGTTTGCCAGAAGGCATTTGCAACTGTACTACAGATAAGGCTGGATCATCAGGCAGTAATAAGGGTAAAATCCTCCAGTGAATAGATTACGTCAGTGGGTGAGAACAAAGGAGGCATGTTAGAGTTGGGGTGAAGTGACTAGCGGAGTGTCACAGGGTTTAGTTCCAAGACCATTACTCTTCATGCTCTATATGAATGACCTATCTGAAGGTATGTATTCCTACCTGAATATGTTTGCAAGATGATGAAAAAGTCATTAGGGAAGTGAAAAGCATAGGCACTGCATCAACTTACAAGGGGACCTAAACAGACTTCAAAGTTGGTGTGAAATCTGGATGATGAAATTCAACCCTAGCCAATGTAAAGTAATGGGGATGGGACAAAACAAAAGACAGCCTCAATATGATTATCATCAGGCAGGAAATAGATTTCAACATTGTGTGTGTAAGAGGGACTTGGGAGTAGAGATCCCAAATGTGGTGCGAGAGTTCCATGTTAGGAGAATAGCCGAGATAAACTCTTTGCTGGTAAAAATCAGAATGACTTTCAAGTTTATGGATAAAGAAATATTTGGCAAGCTATTAATGTCCTATAGAAGGACAAAACTAGAATACCCTTCTCAAGTATGGTTTCCACACCTACAGAGGTACGAAGACCTTATAGAGGTCCAGGGAAGGGCGGCAAAGATGTAATCAGATAAGAGAGCTAAGCTACACAGAAAGGCTGGAGGCATTAAATCTACTCATAGTGAAAGAGTGAAGGCTAAGGGATGACCTGAACATAACCTTGAGTTTAAGAAGAGATGGACAAAGCAGACAGTTGAAAGTACCTTATGTGATGTAGGGATAGAGCCAACAGATCACATAACTAAATTGAGCAAGCAACCTTTAAAGAAGAGTATAAAGAAATGGATGAATGGAAAAGAATGACTGAGGACATGGTTAATGCAAACTTTACATAAATTCAAAAGATTGTGTGACAGTACAGTGTTCAAGGAATGAAGCCCCACGAGGGCAAAACTCCTCACCCTTACAGTACATCCATATAGGTAATTAAATCCTCCTTCGTCCATTCTTTCTCAGCCCATGGCTTGTAACCATACACGGTTGCAACTACTTCACCTTTAAACTGACCCATTCCCCCCTCCCCCCCAGATAACAATCTCTCTTTCCATGTACTCCTTCATGCTCCCAAACTTTCATCCCCTCACCCACACTGTGACTCACATCTGCTTCATGGTTCCATTCATTGCCATGTCCACTACCAGGTATCTAAAACACTCAGCTTACTCCAAATAGTCTCAATCCAAACTCACACTCCAGATAATCTGTCCCTATACACTGCTAAACCTAATATCTTTTATTCAAATTTACTCACAATTTCCTCCTCTCACTCACGCACCCAAACTCAGACACCAGCTCCTGCAGTTTCTCACTGAATCTACTAACAGTGCTGTGTCATCTGTAAATAACAACGTTCAATTCCTAGGATCCTTTATACGCTACGGACTGCATACTCGCCTCTTTGAAACCCTTGTTTTTACCTCCCTTATCACCTGTCCATAAACACTTGAACTGCCATGGTGACATCACACACTCCTGCCACTGACCTGCCCTCCTCTTTACGCACTCGTACACACACCTCACACTTTTGATAAAAACTCTCTGCTTCTAACAACTTTCCTGTCACACCATATATCTGGAACACCTTCCAAAAAACGTTACTGTCAGCCCAAACATTTATACTTTCTCGGGATTTATTAATGCTAAATACATGACTAGAGGTTTTGGGAAGGTCTGTATCACTAACAACGTAAACTTAACCAGTTTGGTCACTCAGGAACCTAGTTATATAATCACTGGGGATAATAGGCTGTCATTATTGCCGGTAGTAATTAACCTGCTGCATTCTTAAGCAGCACTGGACAAGCTATGTCGAGTCGCTGATTAATTTTCGTTCGGCAGCTGTGGAGGAATGTGCTCCTGTAAAGTGGGAAGGTAATACCATTCAGTGAGGGAGCTGTGTGATTTAAAAGTTCTCCAGTGGAAAGCTGGTGTTCCAGTGGGTAGATGTGACATAGGGTTCTCTAGTGAGGAGTTATGTGACTTGGAATTCAACTATGAGGAACCATTACCATTTCTTTAGGTAAGGTTAAAAGAAAAGAGAAAATCAAGTGCATCCTCGACTTCGGTGATCTAGGCTGGCTGCGTTTTGACAAGGCGTCTCTATGAGGGATGACTCTGAACGGGAGATCTAACGGCGAGTCCGAACGGGAGACGGCCGTTCAAACGGTGGGGGATTGGGTACGCTGTGGTCAGAGACGGACTAGTACAGCCGCCTACCCTGTTATACTACCAGACGCAAAAATGATATAATGATGACTGTCATACGTAGTATTTATGTACCTACTTTTTCTCCAGTGAATGGGATTGTCATTCTCCACAGGACACTGGAAAGTATGACGTCTTGAGCGTCCATTTAGGAAGCAGAATATAGTACCAGCACTGTCCTTGAACATTTTATGTACCAGGTATCCATGCGCCACCGCTCACATAATGGGTAGGAGTGCACAAAGAATTTACGGCTCTTGTGGGAAAAAATCAAAATCAATGCTGCCAGACGAGATTCTCCACCTCAACACTGACACAAATATGTTCCTTAACTTAGTAAAGGTGGGCTTAGACCGTGTGGTAGACTGTCGGATATATATATATATATATATATATATATATATATATATATATATATATATATATATATATATATGAATAAAGTGCAAATGAACGCGCACCTTCATACAACATAAAAACCTCCAACTGCCAGGATGCCAGGATGAGAGAGCTTGGGAAGTGAGTCAGTTGTTGTTCGCTGATGATACAGCGCTGGTGGCTGATTCATGTGAGAAACTGCAGAAGCTGGTGACTGAGTTTGGTAAAGTGTGTGAAAGAAGAAAGTTAAGAGTAAATGTGAATAAGAGCAAGGTTATTAGGTACAGTAGGGTTGAGGGTCAACTGGGAGGTGAGTTTGAATGGAGAAAAACTGGAGGAAGTAAAGTGTTTTAGATATCTGGGAGTGGATCTGGCAGCGGATGGAAACATGGAAGCGGAAGTGGATCATAGGGTGGGGGAGGGGGCGAAAATTCTGGGAGCCTTGAAGAATGTGTGGACGTCGAGAACATTATCTCGGAAAGCAAAAATGGGTATGTTTGAAGGAATAGTGGTTCCAACAATGTTGTATGGTTGCGAGGCGTGGACTATGGATAGAGTTGTGCGCAGGAGGATGGATGTGCTGGAAATGAGATGTTTGAGGACAATGTGTGGTGTGAGGTGGTTTGATCGAGTAAGTAACGTAAGGGTAAGAGAGATGTGTGGAAATAAAAAGAGCGTGGTTGAGAGAGCAGAAGAGGGTGTTTTGAAATGGTTTGGGCACATGGAGAGAATGAGTGAGGAAAGATTGACCAAGAGGATATATGTGTCGGAGGTGGAGGGAACGAGGAGAAGAGGGAGACCAAATTGGAGGTGGAAAGATGGAGTGAAAAAGATTTTGTGTGATCGGGGCCTGAACATGCAGGAGGGTGAAAGGAGGGCAAGGAATAGAGTGAATTGGAGCGATGTGGTATACCGGGGTTGAACTGCTGTCAGTGGATTGAATCAAGGCATGTGAAGCGTCTGGGGTAAACCATGGAAAGCTGTGTAGGTATGTATATTTGCGTGTGTGGACGTATGTATATACATGTGTATGGGGGTGGGTTGGGCCATTTCTTTCGTCTGTTTCCTTGCGCTACCTCGCAAACGCGGGAGACAGCAAAAAAAAAAAAAAAAAAAAAAAAAATATATATATATATATATATATATATATATATATATTCTTTTTTCTTTTAAACTATTCGCCATTTCCCGCATTAGCGAGGTAGCATTAAGAACAGAGGACTGGGCCTTTGTGGAATATCCTCACCTGGCCCCCCTCTGTTCCTTCTTTTGGAAAATTAAAAAAAGACGAGAGGGGAGGATTTCCAGCCCCCCGCTCCCTCCCCTTTTAGTCGCCTTCTACGACACGCAGGGAATACGTGGGAAGTATTCTTAATCCCCTATCCCCATATATATATATATATATATATATATATATATATATATATATATATATATATATATATATACATATAGATATATATTATTCTGCTTTGTCGCTGTCTCCCGCGTTTGCGAGGTAGCGCAAGGAAACAGACGAAAGAAATGGCCCAACCCACCCCCATACACATGTATATACATACACGTCCACACACGCAAATATACATACCCATACATCTCAGTGTACACATATGTATACACACACAGACACATACATATAAACACATGCACACAATTCACTGTCTGCCTTTATTCATTCCCATCGCCACTTCGCCACACATGGAATAACATCCCCCTCCTCCCTCATGTGTGCGAGGTAGCGCTAGGAAAAGACCACAAAAGCCCCATTCGTTCACACTCAGTCTCTAGCTGTCATGCAGTAATGCCCGAAACCACAGCTCCCTTTCCACATCCAGGCCCCACACAACTTTCCATGGTTTACCCCAAACGCTTCACATGCCCTGATTCAATCCACTGACAGCACGTCGACCCCGGTATACCACATCGATCCAATTCACTCTATTCCTTGCCCGCCTTTCACCCTCCTGCATGTTCAGGGCCCGATCACTCAAAATCTTTTTCACTCCATCTTTCCACCTCCAATTTGGTCTCCCACTTCTCCTCGTTCCCTCCACCTCCGACACATATGTATATATACATATATATTCCTATGAGTCCACGGGGAAAATGAAACACGAAAAGTCCCCAAGTGCACTTACGTGTACTAATCACATCATCAGGGGAGACACAAGAGAGAAATATAACAGTCAGTTGATATACACCGAAGAGACGAAGCAAGGACAGACAAATATATATACATCAGGGGAGACACAAGAGAGAAATATAACAGTCAGTTGATATACACCGAAGAGACGAAGCAAGGACAGACAAATATATATACACCAAGGGTCAGGCGCATACACATTTCCCTGTCCATCGACATATTTGTCACACTATCGGAGTCGCGTGAGAGTAAATCTATGCTGTCCCCAATGAGGTGAGGTTGGGACACACGTGAAGCAGAGGCAGCCGAGTCCCTGACTAGGGTTCGAATCCGACCCTTGGTGTGTGCATATATATATATATATATATATATATATATATATATATATATATATATATATATATATATATATATATATATCCCTGGGGATAGGGAAGAAAGAATACTTCCTACGCATTCCTCACGTGTCGTACAAGGCGAATAAAGGGGACGGGAGCGGGGGGCTGGAAACCCTCCCCTCCTTGTATTTTAACTTTCTAAAAGGGGAAACAGAAGAAGGAGTCACGCGGGGGGTGTTCATCCTCCTCGAAGGCTCAGATTGGGGTGTCTAAATGTGTGTGGATGTAACCAAGATGAGAAAAAAGGAGAGACAGGTAGTATGTTTGAGGAAAGGAACCTGGATGTTTTGGCTCTGAGTGAAACGAAGCTCAAGGGTAAAGGGGAAGAGTGGTTTGGGAATGTCTTGGGAGTAAAGTCAGGGGTTAGCGAGAGGACAAGAGCAAGGGAAGGGGTAGCACTACTCCTGAAACATGAGTGGTGGGAGTATGTGATAGAGTGTAAGAAAGTAAACTCTAGATTGATATGGGTAAAACTGAAAGTGGATGGAGAAAGATCGGTAATTTTTGGTGCATATGTACCTGGGCATGAGAAGAAAGATCATGGGAGGCAAGTGTTTTGGGAGCAGCTGAGTGAGTGTGTTAGTAGTTTTGATGCACGAGACCGGGTTATAGTGATGGGTGATTTGAATGCAAAGGTGAGTAATGTGGCAGTTGAGGGAATAATTGGTGTACATGGGGTGTTCAGTGTTGTAAATGGAAATGCTGAAGAGCTTGTAGATTTATGTGCTGAAAAAGGACTGGTGATTGGGAATACCTGGTTTAAAAAGAGAGATCTACATAAGTATACGTATGTAAGTAGGAGAGATGGCCAGAGAGTGTTACTGGATTACGTGTTCATTGATAGGCGCGCGAGAGACTTCTGGATGTTAATGTGCTGAGAGGTGCAACTGGAGGGATGTCTGATCATTATTTTGTGGAGGCGAAGGTGAAGATTTGTAGAGGTTTTCAGAAAAGAAGAGAGAATGTTGGGGTGAAAAGAGTGGTGAGAGCAAGTGAGCTTGGGAAGGAGACGTGTGAGGAAGTTCCAGGAGAGACTGAGTACAGAATGGAAAAAGGTGAGAACAAAGGACGTAAGGGGAGTGGGGGAGGAATGGGATAAATTTAGGGAAGCATTGGTGGCTTGCGCAAAAGATACTTGTGGCATGAAAAGCGTGGGAGGTGGGCAGATTAGAAAGGGTAGTGAGTGGTGGGATGAAGAAGTAAGACTATTAGTGAAAGAGAAGAGAGAGGCATCTGAACGATGTTTGCAGAGAAATAATGCAAATGACTGGGAGATGTATAAAAGAAAGAGGTAGGAGGTCAAGAGAAAGGTGTAAGAGGTGAAAAAGAGGGCAAATGAGAGTTGGGGCGTGAGAGTATCATTGAATTTTAGGGAGAATAAAAAGATGCTTTAGAAAGAGGAAAATAAAGTGCGTAAGACAAGGGAACAAATGGGAACTTCAGTGAAGGGGGCTAATGGGGAGGTGATAACAAGTAGTGGTGATGTGAGAAGGAGATGGAGTGAGTATTTTGAAGGTTTGTTGAATGTGTTTGATGATAGAGTGGCAGATAGAGTGTTTTGGTCGAGGTGGTGTGCAAAGTGAGGTTAGGAAAAATGATTTGGTAAACAGAGAAGAGGTAGTAAAAGCTTTGCGGAAGATGAAAGCCGGCAAGGCAGTAGGTTTGGATGGTATTGAAGTGGAATTTATTTAAAAAGGGGGTGACTGTATTAATGTATTGCCTGGTTGGTAAGGTTATTTAATGTATGTATGACTCATGGTGAGGTGCCTGAGGATTGCCGGAATGCTTGCATAGTGCCATTGTACAAAGGCAAAGGGGATAAAAGTGAGTGGTCGAATTACAGAGGTATAAGTTTGTTGAGTATTCCTGGGAAATTATTTGGGAGGGTATTGATTGAGAGGGTGAAGGCATGTACAGAGCATCAGATTGGGGCAGAGCAGTGTGGTTTCAGAAGTGGTAGAGGATGTGTGGATCAGGTGTTTGCTTTGAAGAATGTATGTGAGAAATACTTAGAAAAGCAAATGGATTTGTATGTAGCATTTATGGATCTGGAGAAGGCATATGATAGAGTTGATAGAGATGCTCTGTGGAAGGTAATAAGAATATATGGTGTGGGAGGCAAGTTGTTAGAAGCAGTGAAAAGTTTTTATCGAGGATGTAAGGCATATGTACGTGTAGGAAGAGAGGAAAGTTATTGGTTCTCAGTGAATGTAGGTTTGCGGCAGGGGTGTGTGATGTCTCCATGGTTGTTTAATTTGTTTATGGATGGGGTTGTTAGAGAGGTAAATGCAAGAGTTTTGGAAAGAGGGGCAAGTATGCAGTCTGTTGTGGATGAGAGAGCTTGAGAGGTGAGTCAGTCGTTGTTCGCTGATGATACAGCGCTGGTGGCTGATTCATGTGAGAAACTGCAGAAGCTGGTGACTGAGTTTGGTAAAGTGTGTGAAAGAAGAAAGTTAAGAGTAAATGTGAATAAGAGCAAGGTTATTAGGTACAGTAGGGTTGAGGGACAAGTCAACTGGGAGGTAAGTTTGAATGGAGAAAAACTCGAGGAAGTGAAGTGTTTTAGATATCTGGGAGTGGATTTGGCAGCGGATGGAACCATGGAAGCGGAAGTGAATCATAGAGTGGAGGAGGGGGCTAAAGTTCTGAGAGCTTTGAAGAATGTGTGGAAGTTGAGAACATTATCGCAGAAAGCAAAAATGGATATGTTTGAAGGAATAGTGGTTCCACCAATGTTGTATGGTTGCGAGGCGTGGGCTATGGATAGAGTTGTGCGCAGGAGGGTGGATGTGCTGGAAATGAGATGTTTGAGGACAATATGTGGTGTGAGGTGGTTTGATCGAGTAAGTAATGTAAGGGTAAGAGAGATGTGTGGAAATAAAAAGAGTGTGGTTGAGAGAGCAGAAGAGGGTGTTTTGAAATGGTTTGGTCACATGGAGAGAATGAGTGAGGAAAGATTGACCAAGAGGATATATGTATCAGAGGTGGAGGGAACGAGAAGTGGGAGACCAAATTGTAGGTGGAAAGATGGAGTGAAAAAGATTTTGAGTGATCGGGGCCTGAACATACAGGAGGGTGAAAGGCGTTCAAGGAATAGAGTGAATTGGAACGATGTAGTGTACCGGGGTCGACGTGCCGTCAATGGATTGAACCAGGGCATGTAAAGCGTCTGGGGTAAACCATGGAAAGTTGTGTGGGGCCTGGATGTGAAAAGGGAGCTGTGGTTTCTGTGCATTATTACATGACAGCTAGAGACTGAGTGTGAACGAATGAGGCCTTTGTTGTCTTTTCCTAGCACTACCTCGCGCACATGAGGGGGAAGGGGTTTTTTATTACATGTATAGCGGGGTGGCGATGGGAATGAATAAAGGCAGACAGTATGAATTATGTACATGTGCATATATGTATATGTCTGTGTGTGTGTGTGTGTGTGTGTGTGTGTGTATATATATATATATATATATATATATATATATATATATATATATATATATTTATTTTGCTTTGTCGCTGTCTCCCGCGTTAGCGAGGTAGCGCAAGGAAACAGACGAAAGAAAGGCCCAACCCGCCCACATACACATGTATATACATACATGTCCACACACGCAAATATACATACCTATACATCTCAATGTACACATATATATACACACACAGACATATACATATATACACATGTACATAATTCATACTGTCTGCCTTTATTTGTTCCCATCGCCAACTCGCCACACATGGAATAACATCCCCCTCCCCCCTCATGTGTGCGAGGTAGCGCTAGGAAAAGACACCAAAGGCCCCATTCGTTCACACTCAGTCTCTAGCTGTCATGTAATAATGCACAGAAACCACAGCTCCCTTTCCACATCCAGGCCCCACACAACTTTCCATGGCTTACCCCAGACGCTTCACATGCCCTGGTTCAATCCATTGACAGCACGTCGACCCCGGTATACCACATCGTTCAAATTCACTCTATTCCTTGCACGCCTTTCACCCTCCTGCATGTTCAGGCCCCGATCACTCAAAATCTTTTTCACTCCATCTTTCTACCTCCAATTTGGTCTCCCACTTCTCCTCGTTCCCTCCACCTCTGACACATATATTCTCTTGGTCAATCTTTCCTCACTCATTCTCTCCATGTGACCAAACCATTTCAAAACACCCTCTTCTGCTCTCTCAACTACACTCTTTTTATTTCCACACATCTCTCTTACCCTTACATTACTTACTCGATCAAACCACTTCACACCACATATTGTCCTCAAACATCCCATTTCCAGCACATCCACCCTCCTGCGCACAACTCTATCCATAGCCCACTCCTCGCAACCATACAACATTGTTGGAACCACTATTCCTTCAAACATACCCATTTTTGCTTTCCGAGATAAAGTTCTCGACTTCCAAACATTCTTCAAGGCTCCCAGAATTTTCGCCCCCTTCCCCACCCTATGATTCACTTCCGCTTCCATGGTTGCATCCGCTGCCAGATCCACTCCCAGATATCTAAAACACTTTACTTCCTCCAGTTTTTCTTCATTCAAACTTACCTCCTAGTTGACTTGACCCTTAACCCTACTGTACCTAATAACCTTGCTCTTATTCACATTTACTCTTAACTTTCTTCTTTCACACACTTTACCAAACTCAGTCACCAGCTTCTGCAGTTTCTTACATGAATCAGCCACCAGCGCTGTATCATCAGCGAACAACGACTGACTCACCTCTCAAGCTCTCTCATCCACAACAGACTGCATACTTGCCCCTCTTTCCAAAACTCTTGCATTCACCTCCCTAACAACCCCATCCATAAACAAATTAAACAACCATGGAGACATCACACACACCTGCCGCAAACCTACATTCACTGAGAACCAATCACTTTCTTCTCTTCCTACACGTACACATGCCTTACATCCTCGATAAAAACTTTTCACTGCTTCTAACAACTTGCCTCCTACACCATATATTCTTATATATATATATATATATATATATATATATATATATATATATATATATATATATATATATATATACGTTTAGATATATACTTATGTATATTTGCGTATGTGGACGTGTATGTACGTACATACATGTATATGTGGGTGGGTTGGGTCATTCTTTCGTCTGTTTCCTTGCGCTACCTCGCTAACGCGGGAGACAACGACAAAGCTAAATAATAAGATAAATAAATCTATCTTTCTATCTATCTATCTATCTATATGCATATATATGTATATATATATATATATATATATATATATATATATATATATATATATATATATATATATATATATATATATATGTATATAATTTGACTGTCATCATGGAAAATAAGGACCGTTTACTTAGTGGTTTTAAGATTATCTTTAAACACCTCAAGAGGGTGTTAAGAGGCAATTAGTGTGGTGGCTGTAAGTTGCCAATGACAGCATTTAATGACCCTGGCAGGTTGTAGACCTATAGGCTAAATAACCAACCAATCATCCGAGCCGGAATATATATATATATATATATATATATATATATATATATATATATATATATATATATATATATATATATATATATACATATGTTGTAGACCTATAGGCCAAATAACCAACCAATCAACCGAGCCGGAATATATATATATATATATATATATATATATATATATATATATATATATATATGTTGTTCTCACTCCTAACAATGCTTTAGTAGCCCGATTGCATTACCTCCTACAATGCTCAACCACTGAGCCATTCACCTGGATGCCTCACAGCCACCATTCATTACGAAGAATTTAGTTTAGCAAGGGTTTATCCTCACAAAATTTCGGCAATATACTTATATACAACACACTACTATACAATCGCTTTTACAATAACAGATCCAACAGCATTTCCAGTATTACAGTACATTGCTACTGTAGCAGCAAGCATAACCGTATCACATCCCAATTGCCTCAATACATCAAAAAAATTCGTCTAAGCACCAGATCTTATGCTTTCGAAAAATCTGCAAATATAACAAAAAGTTTTATTTTCTTTCTCCTGGCAGTATCCGTAAGTAATCGTAATGTCACAATATGTTCTATACAACCTTTTTACCTCTGTGCCCCAGCTTGTTCCCTATATGGGTTAAGCCACTAATATAGCCTCTCACATAAAATCATGCCATATAACTAAACAATAGAATTAGACACTAATATCTCGGTCATTGTGTGGTGTATCGGTTAGCGTTACTAAGTCAAGCGAGTCAGTTGGGACAGCCTAGCCGGTCCGAATCCTGAGCACGGCAGTCGGCCTACACCCAGCCCTGATGTTCATCTTCTCTGAGCTGGTCGATAAGTGGATACCTGGCTTACGCTGAGGTGTAAGTTGGTGTGTTTGCATGCATGCATACGTAATAGTAAAGACATCATACATATAAACAAAGTTAAAAATGTGTCAACACTACCTGGTTAGCAATAACAAGCCGTATCACACACACACACACACACACATACACACACACACCTGCTTGTAACGCTACCTCGCTAATACCGGGAAATGACAAACATGTATGAATGAAAACGACCTCCTCTTGTTCATGTACTTGTGATAACGCCGTGAATAAAGTTACTTTTGGAGAGGCTATCATTATCACCGGATGAAAAAGAATATGTATAATTTATCCAGGACCATTCCACTCAATGAAAATCTATCACTTCCTTAACTACTTGATCGTACTGCAACGCTCAAGGTGCAAGGAACCCCCAGGAAAAGGTGGGAGGTAGGTGGGGGATCATGGTAATCGAAAATAATTTTTTTTTCGCGATAGCCTTGTCCTTAACGGTCGCTGCTCCTGCATGTTGCTACCTCCCATACGACCTCTCTTTGTTCCTGGAGGTGTCCCACCCTCGCCCTGTGTGTGTGTGTGTGTGTGTGTGTGTGTTTGGGGTGGGGGGGGGGGAAAGGATATATTCGTTAGCTCTGGCATGGGAGAGGTCCCTCAAGGACACTACAGCTTACATTCCGGGCAAGTTAGTCCGCAGTTGCCCTGCGCTGGACAAGCACCTGTTCCCGCCGCGTGCCCCTCCAACCCACTGGTGAGCTCTACCAACCGTCCATCATTGAACGTCTGAGTGATTATCTTAACTATATCTACCACGCCAGCCGGTAAATATCATGTCTATGTCGAATAACGCTTAATTTGGACGGCGTACCGATTTCTTGACTTTGTCATTCTCTGAAGCAAATTCAAATGATTTCCCCTCCCCTCTCTTTATTTTCCTGTTTCTGATCTCTCTCTCTCTCTCTCTCTCTCTCTCTCTCTCTCTCTCTCTCTCTCTCTCTCCCACACCCCACCCCCCATGTGAAAAGCTAACGAGAGTGCGATAATCAACGAAAGAAAAACAGTTTACTGCCAACACTCAGTGTTCTTGTCGTTACTCAGGTGGAGAGCAACATGGGTGCATTCAGCATAATGGACCTTCTCTCTCTGGAAAGGCTTGGCACCTTCTTCTACATGGTCAAACCCAGCAAGTCTACCTTCCAGAATGTTGACGACGTTCCCGACTACATCAATGAGGTAAGAGAGAGAAAGAGTTACTTACGTAGAGTTACAAAAGATACACAGACCACTCAGACCCAAGGTCCAAAGCGAAGTGGTCTGGTCCTAAAACTACTTAAAAATGCAGTCCCCTTTAAAAATCAATAGAAGAACAGGATAGTACTGCGAATGAACATAATGATAAATGTACATATATCTACTCATACTTTATGAAGATAGAAAAAAAGTGTGCAAACGTACTTGCGAGTGACCAAAAGTTCTCATAGAGAAAGGAGATAGGGAAAGCTTGTGATAGAAAACGAGAGTGAGCCAGCTGACGTTGCCAGCAGACTAATATTACCGCGGTGCTTCCAGCCACATATTTGTTATGCCTTTTCTTTTGAGGAAGAAAGTAAAAGAAAAAACTTGCAAATACTAATATAGACATATAGATATCATGGACAATATGAACACTACGTGTTAGGTAAGTCCTTTTCTTATCTCGTTATCTCAAATACTCAATAACTGATAAATTTTACGAGTCAATTAAAATGTTGAATGAATGCAGCTGTGGGATTTTTTTTTTTTGTCATGGACTATTACTGGTGAAGCTTGGATTATATTTCCCATTTTTTTTCTTTTCTCGCGTATGTAACGTACATATGAGGAAGGTTTGGAACTCGGCAGGTATTATTGAGGTCCCGAGATCGAGTGACGTCTGGCGTGAAGCCAGCAGAATAAAGATCATGATAGTCTGAGACACACTTATGATCAGCGTTGGCAATATTATCCAACCTGCTCCCGAGATTTGAACGTGCTGCCCCACTTCTTCTGAACATATATATTCCATATATAAATCTCTCCATATATATATATATATATATATATATATATATATATATATATATATATATATATATATATATATATCCTGGCTTTATGTACTCAATTATTGACTAGATGTTCAGTGGGTGGGGATGAGCAGCTAGGTCTGGGAGTATGTAATAAGGCTGACTACTTCGGCTGGCATGTGTGTGTGTGTGTGTGTGTGTGTGTGTGTGTGTGTGTGTGTGTGTGTGTTTGCCATTACTTGATTTTGCATTGAGGTAAGAGAATTTTACACCAGTAGGGCCCCATCTCTTGAATGTCCTTTACTGTCATACATTTTTCTAAAACTTTCGTATTCTGTCAAGCATTTACAATATCATCACTCAGCTTAATCTATTAATCCATTCCTCTCATGCTACGTAAATACTTCCTTGTTTCTCCTCTAACACGTCTCTTGGTTAATGTCTTGTCATGGTCTTTGGTTGCACTATCTTTGCATCTTCTCGAAGAGCTGATCATTGTAGATCTCATCAAACTGGTTCACAGCTTGAAGTTTATGATCAAGTCATCCCTTATTCATTTATGGCTCCTAAACTCTCATTTTAACAGCTCTCATAACTCTAGTATCATCTTGGTCGCCCTCCTCCATACCTTCTCTGACATTACTTTGTGCATCTGTTAGTGCACTAACTAAATTTCAGAAGCATATTCTTGTGTTAGCCTGATATACATCGTGAACAGGGAATATCAAATGCAATTAAATGCAGTTCTCATATTTCCAGGGGATAGCTTGTCTTCTTTATAGTTCTAAAGTGGAGCTATAGTGATAGATTGGACATAAAGTTAACCCAAAAGCTATTCACACCCACAGATTCTTGCTATATAATACTCACAAAGAAGCCTTCTCTTACTGCGTCCCATCCCCATTACTTTGCACTTTACTCGGGATGATTTTTAACAACCGCGCATCACAACCAACCCTGCAGTTTATTCAAGTCCCTTTGTGAGTTCTTGGAATCTCTTCACTTCCCGTTTATGTGTGTGTGTGTGTGTGTGTGTGTGTGTGTGTGTGTGTGTGTGTGTGTGTGTTACCTCAAACTGATACATTTCTTTTTCACGAACTTATCTATTGTAATCCTCGGTTCATTTGTTGCGTAGCGAAAGAAACACTTTATTAATGAATGATGTCATCAAGAAAATTAGGTATGATAATGATAATAGTCAAAGCAATAAGAGCAGAAGTAGCGACAACAGTAGTAGTAGTAGTAGTAGTAGTAGTAGTAGTAGTAGTAGTAGTCGTAGTAGTAATCATTGATGTTGTTGTTGTTATTGTAAAAAATGGAGTAGTAATAACAATATAGCAGTAATAGTATCAGAGAGAACAACTATAGTAACAACACTAAAATAGCAATAGTGACAGTAAGAAAAGATAGGTAGTAACAGTAACAAAATAACAAGATAACAGTGGTAGACAGCAGTAAGATTACTGTGGTAATAGCATATGATAACAACAGTAATGGTAAAATAGTGACTAACATTAGCAAAATTAAGATTGATAATAGAAAAAAATAGCTGTAATAAAAGCCCAGAAGTAATAGCCACAATATAGTCATGATAATGAAAGTGAATAAGCGTGGTAACACCAACAAAATAGCGAAAGTCATTGCTATAGAATAGCATAGAAGAACAACAAAAATAGCTGTAGTAATAACAACAAAAATAGCTGTGACAATAGCAACAAAACTGAGGTAGCAGCAACAACAAAATAGCTGTGGTAGTAGGAATAAGACAGCACAAAAGACCGCAACAAAATAGCCGTAGCGCTGGTGACAGCCGGAATACTAGTAATGATAGCACTGGCTTGACAACACGGCTCTGTCTCTCCCTCCCATTGTTCACAATAGGTTATCGTCTCATGGTTTTCATGGCGTCACGGCCCGCTTAACACCTCTCTCCCTCCCCCAACAGGCCATCCCATGGTTCATGGTGTCTGTGGTCATCGAGCACTTCTACGGCCTCATGCAGGGCAAGAAGGTGGGACGCCTCAGCGACAACCTCTCCTCCGTCGGACATGGTCTTCTCTATGCCTGCGTCAGGTAGGTACTAGTGCCTAAGGATATATCCACACTACTACGCGACATACTTCTGTCCCTAATGAGACCGAGGAGTTTCAGGAATTAGTATACAATGAGGGACATAACCTCCCTTCTCGACAGAGTTTATCATGTATGTGGTATGTTAATCATGAAACAGTTCATAACACTAGAAACACGCTTGTTCTCTTTGCAACACAGTTGTATTCTCCACAGGAACACAATTATACTTTCTGAAGCAGTAATACTCTCCCTAAGTCATGTTACTTGCAGCGCATGTGCACCCTCCGACTCGGTTATCGTCTAACACAATAATACTTTTCGCGATGCAGTCAATTTCTCCGTAACAGTAGATCTATCATTACTAAAACTTTGTTATAGTCACTGCAATACAACTATACGTTCTGCAACACCCGCAGGTTGGGGGTCTATCGACAGCCTAAAGTTATAAACAACCAATATAGAGAAAATATTCAGGTGTCTGATATAACTTTAGGGCCAATCATACACTCACTACAAATATGGCCCTTGCACCGCAGGTTCGATAAACACCTTTCACATTTAATAAAGTAGCCACATGTGACTGGCTACGTCTGCATCAAAGAACGCCACTATTTTTCCTCCTCTTTGGCTTTTATTGCTCAACTATGAGTGTGGAAGAAGTAGTTGTGTCTCCCATTTGTTTCACACCCAGATGGAAGGGGATATGGGATTGTGAGTTATAAACCAATGACCGTGATCGAATCGTATGCCTCTTACCCACAGGAGGAGGAAGAGGGTATGACCTAACCTTACCCAACGGCGGAGGAGGAGATTACGAACTACATACCAAAGTATGTAGCAAGATCTTAACAACAATATAACCCCTACCAACTTAACAAACAACACCTCTGTACACTTCAGCAGAAAGAGCTAAGCTCACATTGACGCCAAGAAGCCAAAACCTAACGTAACCTACAACTTTTGTTCATATGAATAAACGTAAACTTATGAAAGTGCATCAGGCGCTAGCGGTGTATGAACACAACTGAAGGTGATTAAAGAACGTATCAGTGGCCAGTAACAAACGCTCTTTGTGTCGAGATTGACATACACTATAGAGAGATAGGTAGACATAAAAACTGATAAATAATTTATTTATATTGCAATGATAACAAAGAGGCAGTATATTCTCCAGTACAAATTCAGTTCATATTTTGAACAATTATCTTCCTGTTAGTGGACCACCGTAGTGTAGCAGATATCATTGACGACTGAGGCGTTCGTTCACGAGCCGCCAGGGATCGAATCCGCAAATATTCTAGTTCTCTTCGCAGCAGTGTGTTCACAGGAAACCCAGCGAGGCCTGGTTAATGTATTAGGTACTTAGGTTAGGGTAACGTACAGCCGTTGTACAGCTACGTCAGGGAAACGCTGGTGGACCTCTTCTTCTTTTGTATATTCTTTTTCATTTCCATGAACTGGAAATCAGTAGTTACAAACTATAATACGAAGAAGCTTCCAAGTTGTCATTCATGTTATGTAAGTGTCCACTCGTTCGAAGTCAAGCCAATAGTTTTTCAACAAAGTGGACTCGGGTGAGCAATGATCCGATATCCTTATCCTTGACAAGTTGGATCATGAAGTTTCCATGTCGTTCATTAATTCATGACGCAGTTCTCAGAGGGAAAGCATGTTTGCTTCTACTTCCAGTCTTTCCACTTGAGTGTATGATAAGGCCAAAACAAGCACGCATGCATTGTTCTGAAACTTGTTTATCCTCCTCGTGTAACGCTCGTTAACCGGAACCCAAACTGTGAACAGAGACGAATTCAGGAATACTGATATTTCATTTCTCTTACAAACAATGACCAAGCAATAAGTTTCTTTATTCTTAAATCTTTTCCTACGGATTTCCAATCAAAATTCAAGTATAGAAATTCAGCAAAATTTTAAAGTGACGGTGTAAATAGTGACTGTGTGATAGATAGCCTAGTCCACCTACCGTAGTTTCCGTCTTCGTTACTTTAATTTCCGTATTTACTACTGAACTTTGCGCCTTACTATCGGTAGTTAAGATGACCAGAGAACTGGAAAACCGAAGTATTGTTTTACATTCAGATTCTCTCAGCGCAGTGCAAGCTATCGACAAACTGAACCCATCACATCCAACAGTGAGGGAAATCCAAGATGAGCTTGCAGTGATGTCCGCTTGACGCAAAACAATGAATCTGTGTCGGGTACTTTATTTATGGGAATGAACGAACTAGTCAGAAGGCGGAGGCGGCAGCGAATACCTGCTCTGATACTCGCCCGAGATAAGGGCATGTCTGCGCCACATCATGTGAGAATACGAAGGAAAACTGACTAAAACTGCGGGAGTTTAAGGGAGACCTTATAAGCTAGCTGTATGAAGAGTGTTTACACCAACCGACAGAGATACAAGTGGTTCTAACAAGGTCAACAAACGGACGAACAAGACAAGACTCAGGAGACCAAACTTCTATCTGTGAAGTGTCAAATATCAGACTGTAGCCCATGTAGTGGTCGAGTGTAGTGTTCAGTGCTTCAAGAAGGAAGTAATGATCTCTTCTCTCTACACTCAGGAGTATCCTGGAAAATATTCATTATACTATTCTGTTTGGTTTCCTACGAAAAAAAACAATTCACTTTGCTAGATATGACATGTTATAGTATTCAGTCGCTAATGATGATGTCCAAGTCTCCCAGAAAGAATTTTTTTATATAGTGTTGCTGCCAACACATTGAATCTAGCTCATCAACAGCACTGGGAGAGACGATAAATCGAACAAATACGTGTCTTCAAAATCTTTTCAACATGCGACAGTTAAATAAGAACTTGAAGCTTTTAGAGTGCATAGATGGTTAGCACTTGACCTTCATCACCCCTTTGTTAAGTGCTAATAGTCTTCTGAACTACAGATTCATCGTCTGTATTTTTTGAACTGATCTGCGGTAGATTAATGAGTGAGTAGCACTGTTTGCGTGGCCCTTAAGACCCCTACAACTCTACGAGAAAATGTATAAGTGCGTTGGTTTAAATGTGATCAGAACAGCCAAAGTTATAAGTATTTATTTCCTTATTTTGACGGGCGTGTCTCCTGGAAAGAGTGATCAGCCTCGTAGGAATGTGTCGGTATCCATCGATTCCAGTAAGGAAACTTTGTTGAGTTCTTTCACGTCGGAGCGACGCTCTCGGCAATCGCGAGTTTACTTACGTTAAACCTGTTCTATTCAGTCTTTTTAAAGGCTAACCAAGGTAACAGTTTCTTTTTTCTGAACGTGTTCTCGATGGGTTCATCGTTTCAAAGCCTTTAGCAGTTGCTTTGGAGGGAGGTTGAATTGTTGTTAGAGAAGATTTATTGATTCTCGGGCCAGGTGGCAGTTGAACACGTTCATTTCATTCTGAAAGGGTCAAAAAAGGATTATCTGAATTTCGGTGTCCCATGAATCTCCTTTCTGGCCTCATTTTATGTACGTCTGTCTGTGGTATGCAGACTTCTGGAAACCTATTTGCAGACCATTAATGGTTCAAGCGAAGGTGGTTATCCTTGCAAGTGCCGGAAAATGAATCCTTGGACATTTGTTGTTGTTATTCAGAGGTAAGGGTACTGTGGGACGAATTGGAAGGTAAAGAAAACCATGACACGGAACTTAAAAGATTAGAAAAATGAAATACAAAGGAGTTGAAAAGTTGGTGAGCTACCACCAGCCTAGCAGAGACCGCAAGGAGTTCCGTATGTCTGATGGTACTGAGCCGTTCGTTCGTGTACCTCACAACATTTTTCGTCAAGGAGACTTGCCAAATTTCAAGGTTACTTGGTGAGAGGGGAAGGCCCTCGTCTCGGGACGCGAGCGGGTAGGCAACAAGAGACTTGTCTGCCGCCAGCAACGTCTTCCATCAATATTCCGTCATGCTGCAGGGTGGGGGTGGGATGGGGAGGGGGGGGTATGGGTATTGCTGAGTCAGGAGACACTTGTTACCCGCTGGCCTCAGGTGCCTCTGAGGGGGGTAGGGAGAGGAGGGGGTCAATCGTCTCTCGCCGTCAACAAGTTTGGCCATCATTCGGGCAGTGTTTGCTCTGCTCGAGAGTTCTGGTGCATTATTACACTCACTATTGTCTATGATATCCCTATGAGAAGTCATGATTATCTTAACGTCACGACCTCAACTTCAGCTTCCTCAGCTTCAGAAGATCCTGAACCTGATGTGTGTGACCGATCTTTGATGAATGTCACTAGCCAGTCTCCTCCTCACCAGTTATGCAGGTCCAGCCTTGCCCGTGAATCACCTCCTTGATCATAGAGGAAGCGAAGGAAGCAGGACTAGGTGAACTGGTCACGACACCAGTAAGTCTGGTACCAAGAGCGGGGTCGGTGCACTATTCCTTACCCTGTGCTGGTCCAGCGGGACGATGCAATGTCGGTGGGAGCGAGGCTTGACCTCTAGGTACTGGATGGGTGTGGGAAAAAACCTGTTCCCTGGCAAGCAGTAGAGAGTAGGCAGTCGAACGTGTCTGTCAGTGGCGGACGCCAGGAAGTTGCAATTTTCTTTTTCCTCCGAATTTCTCGCAAGGGAAGAACACTGCTTAATCCAAACTCCCAGAGACTTTGGGGAGAAGAGACGGACGACGATCGTTCACAGTCAGAGAGCGATCACTAATGCAATCATCCATGCTGTAGGCGAAGATGAGTAGCGACGCTGGTTTGATGATGATGCGTGATTTTTCATGCGACTTGTAACCCCGAGTGAGAAAGTTACAATTCATGGCCACACGAAGCTAATTCAATGACTGTGAAAAACTTCAGGTCATGAAGGAAGGTCTCGTCAAGGTCAAGCCTTAACAACGAAGGAGAAAAAAAGGAATATATATATATATATATATATATATATATATATATATATATATATATATATATATATATATATATATATATATATATATATGCGAGGTTTTCGGATACAGAAAAACACTTTTACAAAATAGTTGGATTTCAGCTGCCAGGACTGATATGGCATAAATAATGACCAAAAAGAATGGAAGGAAAATAGATATAGGAAGGACAAATGAGGAGGATAGGTTTTATTATGTTAAGCCTAGCCTGTCTTTATCACCTTCTAAGATCGTGAAGACCATCCGAAATCGTCTTTCCCAACTTTTTCAGGTTTGCTATGTTGTAATGGGACGAAACAAAATTGGCAATAGCGACCCGTGTATGATAGTTCCAGGCATTTCATCCAGCACTCTTTAGCTGGGACATCTATCTATCTATCTATCTATCTATTTATCTATATGTCGTCTAACTTCAATTGGTGTAGACGAAATCTGGTTAAGCTTTTAATGTCTCCAAGACTCACCTCTCTATCGAAAATTCTTCTCATCTTCCCTTCTCTCCTCTGACGGTTATGTAATTCCACCATTTGCCTCTGTGAACATCCTTGGTATTAATGTAACACCCACTCTCTCTTGGAAGCCCGTGAGGTAGTAGCTAAGTTTGCCTCTAAGAAACTTGGTGTCCTGTTTAGATGTTGATTTTTTTTTTTTTCCTTCTGAACAGTTAGTTGCTCCCGAGAATTGGCTGCTTGTATGCCCCCAACACTAGCTAGGCCATGCATTACTCGACAGGCTGCTGGCCGTTGGCAACTGATAGATGGGTTGTTTTGAAAACCGTTTCTATGCCCACACCTCGAAGCTTTGGAACTTTCTACCCTCTCATATATTTCCCAATAACTATGATCTAGCACATTTCAAAGGACAGGTTTTTCAAATCCTTAAGATTCGTAAATACGAAGCTAGGACGCCATTTGGACAAGCACATGTTTACCAAATGGCGTCCCAGCTTCGTCTCTTCGATGTATATCAACTGACTTATATTTCTCTCTTGTGTCTCCCCTGATGATGTGATTATTACACGAAAGTGCACTTGGGAACTTTTCGTGCTTCATTTTCCCCGTGGACTCATAGGAATATATATATATATATATATATATATATATATATATATATATATACACACACACACACATATATATATATATATATATATATATATATATATATATATATATATATATTCATTCATTTATAGTACTTTGTCACTGTCTCCCGCGTTAACGAGGTAGCGCAAGGAAACAGACGAAAGAAGAGCCCAACCCACCCACATACACATGTATATACATAAACGCCCACACATTTCAACGTATATATACATATACACACACACACACACACACATATATATATATATATATATATATATATATATATATATATATATATATATATATACACAGACATATACATATATACACATGTACATATCCATTCATGCTGCCTTCATCCATTCTCGCCGCCACCCCGGCACACATGAAATGGCAAATTTCCCCCGCGTGCGAGCGAGGTATCGCTAGGAAAAGACAACAAAGGCCACATTCGTTCACTCAGTCTCTAGCTGTCATATATATATATATATATATATATATATATATATATATATATATATATATATATATATATATATATATTGGAAGAGGTCACAGTGGTACCCGTGATCTTGCATATGCATATATCTAACTCTCAAGTCATTGATAGCTGTGGGACGTGGAGCTGTTCAGGCACAATCTACCGAAACTAAAGGAGAAACAGGAGGCAGGCATGCTGGGAGGTAAACAAGCAGCAGCCAGAGAGAATAACGCCAAACCGGTTATCGTCATGGGAGGAATCGTGTGGGACAACGTCACCTTGAGGAAAGTTATTCCGGCGAGGTTTGTGTGTGTGTGTGTGTGTGTGAGCATTTACCTTACCGATTACAGTCATCGTAAAAGCCATGATGTTTACTCTGCTGGCGTGGTTCCACTCAGGACTGTGTCTTCTCCACAGTTTTCCTACATCGTGTTTTCCTTTCGGGATTTTGTATATACATTTCTTTCTCGGTTATTTAGAAATGATCATTTATAAAAGGTTGTGTCGCCATGCGAACACAGAATGGTACTCGACTCCCCCCCCCTCTCCAGACTGTTACGTATCGCGTTGTATTCCAGGAACAATCTAATCCTCTTGTCCTTGACAGGCCAGGCCTTCGACGGAGTCTCGTAGCCATAACCGTCGGTCTCCTACCAAACATCTACTTACGACATCGGTACTTAGAAAAGCCACACACCTGCGTATCACACCCTTTACAACTTCGCTGATTTCTAAAATCAACATACGAGTTAGCTCTCCTCTGGAGACTTGAGTTTACGTTTTTGTAATATTGTTCGACACACCCCCCCCCCTCCCCGCTAGAGGCCATTCTCCTTTGGCAAGATTTAGTAACAGCAGAGAAGTGGTTCGTGTTGCTTCGGAACTGTATCAGAACGATATAATCCATGTCTCGAACGGGTGTCGCTTCAGCTTCATATCTAGTCACGATAGTGCTTTGATCTCGTGTGTGTGTGTGTGTGTGTGTATACATACATACATATATATATATATATATATATATATATATATATATATATATATATATATATATATATATAATACGTAGAACCAATGCTAATGAGACGTCTAGCCAGGTGCATGTGCTAGTTGTACATACAGACAAGCCTGCGGGTACCCGTGCACGCAGCCTAGTGAGGACTTGCGCATTAGGATGAACATAATGATAGAATTACTAACAGAACCATCGAGGAAAACACGAGCCAGTCGTGGCTGGGACAGCATCCGAAGACTGACGAACCTCCATCTTTATCACCCTGTATGTCTCGTGTGCTCCAAGTTTAGCGTTCATGTGTTAAGAAAAACACGAAGCAGAAACTCTTGCATCATGGATCGCTGTGATGCAAACGCGCCGAGGCGCAAGGGATGACTTAAGGATGCGTCTGTCCTTCACATCTCAAGGCCCTTCGCATTTATTTTCCCACCTTCGATGTAGAGCTTAAGTCGTCGTACCATCTTGCTCATGGAAATACTTTCCACTTCCAGGGAAAAGAGCGATCGGTGCGCCCCTGTCTCTCGGTCGGTCTGACCAGTTGAAGTTGACGTGTGTGGGAAAACCACATTCTGGCTCACTCGCCTCGCTGCACAAGCACCATAGCACATTTAGAGATACATATACTGCAGGGCCATATGTAAATGACCTCGAATCTTATCGTTGTGTGAGTACTTCATGACACAGGCTTGGATTCATAGACCCGCGAGATCAGGCATGCTCTCTGCAAGGGAGAAGGGAGGAGGAAGGGAAGGTGGGGAGGGAGTTGGGCCGCGCGCCCTACGCCAAGTTTAATCCATCCCCGGAGGACAGCATACCGCTCGGGCTGTGAGGTGGGTAGACCTACACCAAAGCCAAGGGGAGGAGGTCGAGCCACCTCCACCATAGCCTTCGTCACGAGTCTTGTGTCTGGCTGGAAAGTTCACGAACGGAATGTGAGTTGGGGGGGTGTTACTCCCTCTCTCCCCGGGGGTCTGGGTGGGGGTGGGGGGTGTTCCTCGCTGACGAAAGCTAACCAAACGTCGACGCGATGAAGACCCAGACTTTACGGCTCTCTTTCATGCACGTTGACCAGAAGCTGTGCGAGCGGAAAAAAAAAGGTAGAATATCGAAGCCAACGAAGGAAAAAAGAAAAATTATAAATTGAACTCAAGCTAGGCCCAGGTAGGAAGCAAAGCGATCATGGAATGCACTTTGTTTCCCTTGGAGACACAAGGCCTTGATGTGGTAATCTCTCGTGCATCATCAGAGACGCTAAGCAGGTCTCGGCTGGGAGCTTAAATGTAACGCTATTCATCTTTCCAACTCTCCTCTGCATCTCTCTCTCTCTCTCTCTCTCTCTCTCTCTCTCTCTCTCTCTCTCTCTCTCCCTCCCTCCCTCCCTCTCTCTCCTCCCAACGCCTCGCTCAGAGAGACGATACCCTACCTAAGACGATATCCAGCCAAGGATGGCGAGGCTAGCACGGCGAGTTCACTAGTGAATGTCTTGATATAGAAGGCTATATTCCTCTCACCTGCCATTTCCATTCTCTGATAATTATCGATTCTGCGGCTGATTTCAACCATACGTTAGATGACAGAGAGAGAGAGAGAGAGAGAGAGAGAGAGAGAGAGAGAGAGAGAGAGAGAGAGAGAG
This sequence comes from Panulirus ornatus, assembly GCF_036320965.1. Classification (NCBI taxonomy): domain Eukaryota; kingdom Metazoa; phylum Arthropoda; class Malacostraca; order Decapoda; family Palinuridae; genus Panulirus; species Panulirus ornatus. The sequence continues at coordinate 12,490,973 of NC_092239.1, forward strand.
AGAGAGAGAGAGAGAGAGAGCCTCCGACGCTATAGGTATAAACACAGAACCAGTTTAAGTTCAGGAAATACCCTGGTCCTTACGTCACTGGCTTCCCCCGTTTTCTTTCTCACCTGAAAATCCCGGTACAGCGTCAGCGTGGCGAAGTATACTGTATCTTTATAGAGGAATACAGGCAGTACCTCTTCCACAGGCCTACTTATGATGTTACAAGAGGACGTTGGATAACACCCAAGAAGAATGTTCGAGATGAAGCAGGGGCTAAATGGCATCAGTGGCTAGATCTGCTCGTAAAAAACGACATCTTGCCAAAACGTATATAGAAATGGATTTCTTTTCTTTTTTCTTTTTAAAGTCAGCTGAGACGACAAGGGCATGCGTCACGGTCAAGAACGCTAAGCGGTACACCACGAAGTTTCATTATCATCTTATGTAAGCATGCGTGGGTTCATTCGAATCCTCTGTTTACGTAAATTCTGATAGGATACAAAATTGCATCCGAACTACGAACGCTGTGTGAGCATTATTGTGATTTGTTTTCGACGTTTTCCACTAGAGATAATCGCTGAGAGTGACTGTATTCTCCTTAAGGATGGAATATGTGATGTATTCTCCTTATGGTGAATCATGTGGTGTATTCTCCCTAAGGATGGAATATGTGATGTATTCTCCCTTATGGTGAATCACGTAATATATTCATCCTAACGAGGATAATGAGATGTATTCTCCCTAACGGTGAATATGTGTTGTATTCCCAGGGTGATTTTTTTCCAAGAATGTAGTCTGTGATGTATTCTCTCAAACGGTAGCTTCTTTCATGTATTTTCAGTAAGGGCAAATTATGTGTTTGTATTCTCAAGGGTAGATTCTGTGATGTATTCTCCTCAAGGGTAAATTCTGTTATGTCTTCTCCCTAAGGGTAAATTCTTTGATGTGTTTGCCCAAAGGCTAAATTATATATTGTATTCTTCCTAAGGAGGACGTATGTGTTGGATTCACCCTAAGGGTGTGTTCTTTAACGTACTTTCCCTAAGGATGATTCCTGTGATGTACTCTCCCTGAGGAAGAAAAAAATCTTTGATGTCTTCTCCCTGAAAGCGTGTTTATGATGTATTCTTACTGAGGATGAGTTCTGTGATGCATTCTCTCCAAGTATGGAATAGTATGATGTATTTACGCAACGAGTTGATACTGTCTTGTATTTTCTGTATTGAATAGATTATATGAAACATTCACCTCCTAGGGTGAATTTTGCGAAGGTCATACCGTCATGCTGAAGGGTCGTACCATCATGCTGAAGGGTCATACCGTCATGCTGAAGGGTCATACCGTCATGCTGAAGGGTCATACCGTCATGCTGAAGGGTCATACCGTCATGCTGAAGGGTCGTACCATCATGATGAAGGGTCATACCGTCATGCTGAAGGGTCATACCGTCATGCTGAAGGGTCATACCGTCATGCTGAAGGGTCATACCGTCATGCTGAAGGGTCGTACCATCATGATGAAGGGTCATACCGTCATGCTGAAGGGTCATACCGTCATGCTGAAGGGTCATACCGTCATGCTGAAGGGTCGTACCATCATGCTGAAGGGTCATACCGTCATGCTGAAGGGTCGTACCATCATGCTGAAGGGTCATACCGTCATGCTGAAGGGTCATACCGTCATGCTGAAGGGTCATACCGTCATGCTGAAGGGTCATACCGTCATGCTGAAGGGTCATACCGTCATGCTGAAGGGTCATACCGTCATGCTGAAGGGTCATACCGTCATGCTGAAGGGTCGTACCATCATGATGAAGGGTCATACCGTCATGCTGAAGGGTCATACCGTCATGCTGAAGGGTCATACCGTCATGCTGAAGGGTCGTACCATCATGATGAAGGGTCATACCGTCATGCTGAAGGGTCATACCGTCATGCTGAAGGGTCATACCGTCATGCTGAAGGGTCGTACCATCATGCTGAAGGGTCATACCGTCATGCTGAAGGGTCGTACCATCATGATGAAGGGTCATACCGTCATGCTGAAGGGTCATACCGTCATGCTGAAGGGTCATACCGTCATGCTGAAGGGTCATACCGTCATGCTGAAGGGTCATACCGTCATGCTGAAGGGTCATACCGTCATGCTGAAGGGTCATACCATCATGATGAAGGGTCATACCGTCATGCTGAAGGGTCATACCGTCATGCTGAAGGGTCATACCGTCATGCTGAAGGGTCATACCGTCATGCTGAAGGGTCATACCGTCATGCTGAAGGGTCATACCGTCATGCTGAAGGGTCATACCGTCATGCTGAAGGGTCATACCGTCATGCTGAAGGGTCATACCGTCATGCTGAAGGGTCATACCGTCATGCTGAAGGGTCATACCGTCATGCTGAAGGGTCATACCGTCATGCTGAAGGGTCATACCGTCATGCTGAAGGGTCATACCGTCATGCTGAAGGGTCGTACCATCATGATGAAGGGTCATACCGTCATGCTGAAGGGTCATACCGTCATGCTGAAGGGTCGTACCATCATGATGAAGGGTCATACCGTCATGCTGAAGGGTCGTACCATCATGATGAAGGGTCATACCGTCATGCTGAAGGGTCATACCGTCATGCTGAAGGGTCATACCGTCATGCTGAAGGGTCATACCGTCATGCTGAAGGGTCATACCGTCATGCTGAAGGGTCATACCGTCATGCTGAAGGGTCATACCGTCATGCTGAAGGGTCATACCGTCATGCTGAAGGGTCATACCGTCATGCTGAAGGGTCGTACCATCATGCTGAAGGGTCATACCGTCATGCTGAAGGGTCATACCGTCATGCTGAAGGGTCATACCGTCATGCTGAAGGGTCGTACCATCATGATGAAGGGTCATACCGTCATGCTGAAGGGTCGTACCATCATGCTGAAGGGTCATACCGTCATGCTGAAGGGTCATACCGTCATGCTGAAGGGTCATACCGTCATGCTGAAGGGTCGTACCATCATGCTGAAGGGTCATACCGTCATGCTGAAGGGTCATACCGTCATGCTGAAGGGTCGTACCATCATGATGAAGGGTCATACCGTCATGCTGAAGGGTCATACCGTCATGCTGAAGGGTCATACCGTCATGCTGAAGGGTCATACCGTCATGCTGAAGGGTCATACCGTCATGCTGAAGGGTCGTACCATCATGATGAAGGGTCATACCGTCATGCTGAAGGGTCATACCGTCATGCTGAAGGGTCATACCGTCATGCTGAAGGGTCATACCGTCATGCTGAAGGGTCATACCGTCATGCTGAAGGGTCGTACCATCATGCTGAAGGGTCGTACCATCATGCTGAAGGGTCATACCGTCATGCTGAAGGGTCATACCGTCATGCTGAAGGGTCATACCGTCATGCTGAAGGGTCATACCGTCATGCTGAAGGGTCATACCGTCATGCTGAAGGGTCGTACCATCATGATGAAGGGTCATACCGTCATGCTGAAGGGTCATACCGTCATGCTGAAGGGTCATACCGTCATGCTGAAGGGTCATACCGTCATGCTGAAGGGTCATACCGTCATGCTGAAGGGTCATACCGTCATGCTGAAGGGTCATACCGTCATGCTGAAGGGTCATACCGTCATGCTGAAGGGTCATACCGTCATGCTGAAGGGTCATACCGTCATGCTGAAGGGTCATACCGTCATGCTGAAGGGTCATACCGTCATGCTGAAGGGTCATACCGTCATGCTGAAGGGTCGTACCATCATGATGAAGGGTCATACCGTCATGCTGAAGGGTCATACCGTCATGCTGAAGGGTCGTACCATCATGATGAAGGGTCATACCGTCATGCTGAAGGGTCATACCGTCATGCTGAAGGGTCATACCGTCATGCTGAAGGGTCATACCGTCATGCTGAAGGGTCATACCGTCATGCTGAAGGGTCGTACCATCATGATGAAGGGTCATACCGTCATGCTGAAGGGTCATACCGTCATGCTGAAGGGTCGTACCATCATGCTGAAGGGTCATACCGTCATGCTGAAGGGTCATACCGTCATGCTGAAGGGTCGTACCATCATGATGAAGGGTCATACCGTCATGCTGAAGGGTCGTACCATCATGATGAAGGGTCATACCGTCATGCTGAAGGGTCATACCGTCATGCTGAAGGGTCATACCGTCATGCTGAAGGGTCATACCGTCATGCTGAAGGGTCATACCGTCATGCTGAAGGGTCATACCGTCATGCTGAAGGGTCATACCGTCATGCTGAAGGGTCATACCGTCATGCTGAAGGGTCATACCGTCATGCTGAAGGGTCATACCGTCATGCTGAAGGGTCATACCGTCATGCTGAAGGGTCGTACCATCATGATGAAGGGTCATACCGTCATGCTGAAGGGTCATACCGTCATGCTGAAGGGTCATACCGTCATGCTGAAGGGTCATACCGTCATGCTGAAGGGTCGTACCATCATGCTGAAGGGTCGTACCATCATGATGAAGGGTCATACCGTCATGCTGAAGGGTCATACCGTCATGCTGAAGGGTCATACCGTCATGCTGAAGGGTCATACCGTCATGCTGAAGGGTCATACCGTCATGCTGAAGGGTCATACCGTCATGCTGAAGGGTCGTACCATCATGATGAAGGGTCATACCGTCATGCTGAAGGGTCATACCGTCATGCTGAAGGGTCATACCGTCATGCTGAAGGGTCATACCGTCATGCTGAAGGGTCATACCGTCATGCTGAAGGGTCGTACCATCATGATGAAGGGTCATACCGTCATGCTGAAGGGTCATACCGTCATGCTGAAGGGTCATACCGTCATGCTGAAGGGTCATACCGTCATGCTGAAGGGTCGTACCATCATGATGAAGGGTCATACCGTCATGCTGAAGGGTCATACCGTCATGCTGAAGGGTCATACCGTCATGCTGAAGGGTCGTACCATCATGATGAAGGGTCATACCGTCATGCTGAAGGGTCATACCGTCATGCTGAAGGGTCATACCGTCATGCTGAAGGGTCATACCGTCATGCTGAAGGGTCATACCGTCATGCTGAAGGGTCATACCGTCATGCTGAAGGGTCATACCGTCATGCTGAAGGGTCATACCGTCATGCTGAAGGGTCATACCGTCATGCTGAAGGGTCATACCGTCATGCTGAAGGGTCATACCGTCATGCTGAAGGGTCGTACCATCATGATGAAGGGTCATACCGTCATGCTGAAGGGTCATACCGTCATGCTGAAGGGTCGTACCATCATGCTGAAGGGTCATACCGTCATGCTGAAGGGTCATACCGTCATGCTGAAGGGTCATACCGTCATGCTGAAGGGTCGTACCATCATGCTGAAGGGTCATACCGTCATGCTGAAGGGTCATACCGTCATGCTGAAGGGTCATACCGTCATGCTGAAGGGTCATACCGTCATGCTGAAGGGTCATACCGTCATGCTGAAGGGTCATACCGTCATGCTGAAGGGTCATACCGTTATGCTGAAGGGTCGTTCCGTCACACTCAAAAGTCGTACCGTCGGACTGAAGGGGTCGCACCGTCATGCTGAAGGGTCATGCCGTCATGCTGAGGGGTCATACCGTCATGCTGAAGGTTCGTACCGTCATGCTGAAGGGTCATACCGTCATGCTGAAGGGTCGTACCATCATGCTGAAGGGTCGTACCATCATGCTGGAGGGTCGTACCATCATGCTGAAGGGTCGTGTCATCATGCTGAAGGGTCATACCGTCATGCTGAAGGGTCGTACCATCATGATGAAGGGTCATACCGTCATGTTGAAGAGTCGTATTGTCATGCTGAAGGGGCGTACTGTTGTCACCATCCGTGCTTATTTTGCAACCATTGACTACCTGCTGCTTCATCTTGCTTTCCTTCTTCCAGGCTGTTCACGAAGTGGTTTGAGATGAGCGGGTACGTGTGGCTCTACCGCTACCGGGTGATGGACATCCCTTGGAACTCACCGCTGGCCTGGTGGGCAGGGTTCCTCGCCGCTGACTTCGTCTACTACTGGTTCCACCGCGCGTCTCACGGTACGCAGGAGGAGGTTTGATGTGTGGCTTCTCTCTCTCTCTCTCTCTCTCTCTCTCTCTCTCTCTCTCTCGTTTGGTATTTCTATGTATCTAGTGTGTGTGTGTGTGTGTGTGTGTGTGTGAGACGAACACCTGGTTTGGGTGTGGGCTAACTGCTGCTCCTAGGATTCGAACCCATGCAGGCCCGGTGTGCTGTCTTATAGTTGGTAGCTGTGTGTGTGTGTGTGTGTGTGTGTGAATTGGCATGTGTGAGTCTTTGCATCCATGTATATTTATACCTTCGCGCATCACGAATACAAACTTAAAAAAAAGAAAGAAGACTAATCAGTATATCAATTAGATTTAATGCAGCAGGGAAGAGGCTGGTCCACAACATGAATATGTACGAACACCAACGTTGATAAGAGAGACACTCCTCGATTTCTCGAATGTATTACGTATTACCGTAGCGCCTCTGGCATGAGAATATCAAAGCAAGACTGAATTAGCATCATCTCCCCACAGATATCGTTCATACCTCCTCACTTGCTCTATGCCTCTCTTCTCATACAGTGGTGTAATGTGAGGGCAGGAAGTACGTGTATAGATAGGTACGTGCGAGTGTTATGATTCCCTATTCGTAATCTATGTGGAAGGAATTCTACACTCGTAGGCACCCTATCCCTTGAATATTCTCTATTAACTTATAATTTCTTTGTATTTTTTACACTGTCTGTGTTAACTGTGATCAAGTCCCCCCCCCCCTTACTCTTCTCTCTTCAATGTTAGGCAAATTTAAGGCTCCTTCGTGCTATTTCCCTATGACCCAGTTCTCTTAATTCTGGTACCATCTTTGTCGCCTCCTCTGGATCTTCTTCATTAGCTGTCTGCGACAGACATGCGGTGATCAAACGAGAAGCATATTCTAGTGTCGGTCTCATGCACAACGTGAACAGCCTGCTGAATCTTACGGTGACCCTGAACTTGAATGAAACTCGAATGCGTGCGCGCGCATTGTGTGTGTGTGTGTGTGTGTGTGTGTGTGTGTGTGTGTGTGTAATGGGGAAAGGCAAAGGATGGGGGATTTTGACCCAGTTTTGCAAAGGAAAAGAAAATAAGGCTGAAAAAATGAACTGCTGGTAACCTGTGTGACTACACTGGCAGCACTGGAGGGTTTAAGGTGTCGTAACTCATACACTGGAGGGGATGGTGTGTCGTGACTCATACATGGGAGTGGTTGGTGTGTCGTAACTCATACACTGGAGGGGATGAGGTGTCGTAATTCAATCACTGGAGGGGTTGGGGTGTCGTAACTCATACACTGGAGGGGTTGGTGTACTGTAACTCATACACTGGAGGGGTTAGGGTGTCGTAACTCATACACTGGAGGGTTTGGTGGGTCGTAACTCATACACTAGAGGGGATGGTGTGTCGTAACTCATACACTAGAGAGGCTGGTATGTTGTAACACACACTGGAGGAGTTGCTTTGTCGTAACTTAAACCACTGGAGGAACTGGTCTGGTAGCGTCGTAACTCAGTACAATCAGGGTCGTAACTCAAAATAAGAGGGGCTGGTGTAATTGATAGCAAGGCTGTTAATCTGAAAGAGTGACGAGTATTAACCTTGAAGTGACAGACGTACTTGAGTATCATACAGTAGGCTCAGGCATGGTGGGACGTGTCGCATTATGCTACACCAGCTGAAGGTATCTGGTATGTAGCACACCCACAGCACGGAGAGTGGGCGTAGGGGTGTGTGTGTGTGTGTGTGTGTGTGTGTGTGTGTGTGTGTGTGTTACAATCACTGTATGAACGCAATCGTCAAGTGTAGCTCCATTACAAAACGTCTTCAGACTACACTTATGGGACTCTGTGTATCATATATCGTTATCTGTTATCATCATCTTTATAAACCCCAGCATCTCTCTCTCCCAAGTCCACTGATGACGACGAATATTATGCATCCTCCCCGAGGGTAATATTCTACTCTCCTGCAGGTGGTAGTCAGGCAGTACCAGGGGCCGGCTTGCGTCTCTTCCCTGTTATATTCACTCCCTCTAGCAGTTCAGCGTCAGCCCAGCCTTACAGACGAGGTTCTGCCCTATGGCGAGAGCCCTCGTTGCATATGAATAGGCAGGCAACCTTGGCGTTCCATGCAACTTCAGTCTCCCCTCCTCCCTCCTCCCTCCTCATGGTTTATCCAACGACCATCGTCATTGGGTAGGCTTAATCCGTTCACACCTCTCAGAGACGTGTACCATCTTGAGAAGTATAATGTCGTCTGGTCCTTAGCGGCGGAGTCTCTCTCTTTTTTTTTCTCTCTGTCTCTCTGTCTCTCTCTCTCTCTCTCTCTCTCTCTCTCTCTCTCTCTCTCTCTCTCTCTCTCTCTCTCTCTCTTCTCCAGAAGAGCTACTTCCCTTCCGGATCTTTTGTCCTTTTCCCCTTCCATCTTTGCTGTTGTCTGTCTTCAAATACTTGTCTCGGTAAGTACAATCTCATCCTTGCTTATCTGGCTTAACACCAATCCTGGAATACTTAATACTTAATACCACCATTGGTCATTACCGCGATTTTTTACATTATTTCTGGTTTCGACTGAGGGAGACCATATTCAGTTCCTCTTATGTTCTTTGTTTTATGGACAGAACAACCTCATTCCTTTCCTCGACCTCCCTCACTAATGTCATTCTTAAAAGACGCTCGACAGATTATAGCATGACTTGTTTGTAGGTCTGGCTCAGCGTCACTGCGTTACTATGTTTCATTCTTATTGTAATGAGGGCAACTCTTAGGTTCATTTCCCTTCAGTACTGACCAGTTTTAATTGTTTTTCGTGTTTCAGAGACAATCAACTTCTATTTTCTTTTTTTTTTTTTCATGGCTTCCAGAATTTCATGCATTTTTTCAGTGCTTCCATAATCTCATGCATGCATTTTTTCAGTGCTTCCATAATCTCATGCATGCATTTTTTTCAGTGCTTCCATAATCTCATGCATGCATTTTTTTCAGTGCTTCCATAATCTCATGCATGCATTTTTTCAGTGCTTTCATAATCTCATGCATGCATTTTTTCAGTGCTTCCATAATTTCATGCATTTTTCTTTTTTTGGTCTCTTGTAGAAAAATGTACCTTTACTTAGCCCTCTGAGCTTGTCTTCTCCTACGGTTGTCATTGCCGACAATTTCCTACCAGTTCATGGTTCACTATTTTCGTAAATAACATTTAGTTGAATCCTGTAACTTGCCACCGTTTCCGACAATGTGTAATTATCTATCAGCTCTTCGTCTTGTATCACAACCAGTGAATTTCTTCCTCAGCTTCGAACTCAGTACGAAATGATCTCAGGTCTTCAAATGTGATGACATCATGTCCTATGATCGTGTTGTTTCCTTTTTTTTTTTTTTTTTACAACAGTCGTGTGAACCACTTCATACAGTCCTCTCTCTTTAGCCTAGTCCGGTTCTGTTTTTTTTTTTCTATAGAGGGATTCACCATTTACCCAATTCTAAAGTAATGATATCTTGTTTATCGTTATCTTTCGGTACATTTCTAATTGCTATTAACTGCTCTTTTCGCTCTCTCAACCCTTCTCGTTCACCCCGAGTGTCAATGTTAGCATCGTATCGTCTGCATGTAGCCATTATGTGAGGTTACTTTGCCGTTGCTCAAGATGATACACAGTCGTCTATCGTCCAGCAAGATTCTCCTCGGTCATGCTTCACAAGCTTGATCTGCGAACTTATGATATTCTACAATACATGTGACATCATCACCACATTTAATCCCTCGATTTTCCTGGAAGATGATTCCTTGGCTATTTGTAAACACTTTAAGCTGTGATCATGTCTATATATATATATATATATATATATATATATATATATATATATATATATATATATATATATATATAACCTATGGCTCATTAGTGTGTATGTGTAAGTGTGTATGCGTGTAAGAGTGTGTGTGTGTGTGTGTGTGTGTGTGTGTGTGTAAGTGTGTGTGTGTGTGTGTGTGTGTGTGCACGGATACATTTTTATACAAACAAACCACGGAAAGTGGTAAACAAAGTGATTAAAGTAAACTAAGTAGGTTACCCACTTTCCTTAAGATGACCCATACCACAGTCTTCCCAATGGCATCCTATCTTAATCCGGTGTAACCACAGTGGTTAGGATAGGTTAGGTTAGGGTAAGTTAGGTTTGGTTAGGTTAGGTTAGGTTAGTTAGGATGAGTTAAGTTAGTTTAGGTCAGTTAGATTAGGTAAGGTTAGGTTAATTTCGGTTAGGTTAGGCTAGTTAGGATAAGTTAGGTTAGTTTAGTTTAGTTAGATTAGGTAAGGTTAGGTTAGTTTCGGTTAGGTTAGTTAGGCTAAGTTAGGTTGGTTTAGGTTAGCTAGATTAGGTAAGGTTTGGTTAGTTTAGGTTAGGTTAGGTTAGGTTAGGTTAGCTTAGGTTAGTTTGAGCTTCCTAACTCCTGTGACTGATCAAGATCGTGTGGTAACGTGTGAAGTGAGGGACGCAGGAGAGATATATAGTTAAGCAAAAGCATCGTTCACCGTCTCCCGATGCCCATGTACGATCTTCATCCCAGAGATGATCATAGGCTGCAGTGAGGCACGTACTGCCCCCCAGACACACACACATACACACATACACACACACACACACACACACACACTCATTTCAATGCTAGGCGTCATCGAATGCATTCTTGTGCATCAAGGTGAGCTGCTGCAGTTCACCATGCATTACTGCGCTTTGCATTTAATGCTTGTTCTAGGATTGGGAGGCGCTGTGTACTGCGCAGGAGGTGCTACAATACGGATTAAGTACAGAGATTATTGCACAAGATGTTGATCAGTTATCTACCAAGGCCAATTTAACGTCATGAGCGCCGTGTGTCCTTTGAGAAAACGTAAAGAATATTAATCTTTCATACTCAGATTTACTACACATCATCTTGTGAGTATACTGATATCCCTTAGGAAACCAAACGAACTAGATATATCCCAAATGTTTCCCAATTTACTCCAAGTTGTATAGAACGTCCAGACACGGGCGACCACAATCAAAGGCGCCAGAAGTGGAGTACGACTGTTGGATCAGGTAGTCGCAGCTGCATTTGCTTCCTAATATGCGTGTTCTCTCCTACGACTGCTAGTGTTAGCGGAGACCCAACAACGACAAGCTTTGTGTCGAGCGGATAACGCCACCTTCACTATAACGTTGTACACTCTGCTCACCACTGCTTTGGAAAGGCATGTGCAGGATGTCAAGCACTTTGACAGGCGGCTTTGACAGGAAATTCATCTGTATTTGTGTGGTGAAGCAACATCCCTACAAGGCTTGGGGACTGGGATGACGATTGTTTCCTTCTATCTTATTCATTCCGTTCCCTCCTTGAAGATCTTGTTATACAAGGACAACACGAAATACAGAGACCCCTAGATAAGTGCTCACTCATTTGATCGGAGATAACGTCACTTCCTGGAGCTGTCATTCGGCAAAGATTGAGAACGGAATCTAATTTCCTACTCGTAAAGTGAAGGTTTCGGAGGATTCTACAGATCCTCAGCTGTTAAACGAAGGTGGTGTTCGTTTGATTCACCCGCAGCCTTGCGAACTTGTAAACCGTGTCCCATACGGAAAAATAACGTTGCTTCTGAATTTTTTGAAGACACGTAATGCAAACATAAGCTACATCTGGCTACCTCGGAGACTAGGCGCGGATCCCCATGCACTAAATCAAGGTTACATCGCTTGGCAGTCGTCTCACATGCAATAGTGCAACTTTTCCTGTTTTTTTGATGTCCTCATATGTACCATTGGAGTACAGGAGGTCGACAATATCTCCCTCTGCCTCCTGGGATCGTCGATTCTGCCGCATTATGGCTGTCATGCCTTTGAGAGTTGTTTATTTTTTCTTTGTCACAGACTGGACGTCCTCGACAGAGTCCTGCGTCACTGCAAGACGCTCAAATAGACTCCAATCAGCAGCGTCCTGTTGCCTTCGTTGTATCCCACTTGTCCGGGTGCAGTCTCGCTTGATAAGAATAAGGAAAAGATTGCCTCCGTGTAATTCTTTTTGAAGTCCCATGTAGAATCCAGTTCAGTATCTGCAGAACAATGCGACAAGTCATTATAGGAGTAAATCCTAGTGTGAAGGGGGAAATTGGTTGATCTAACACTCTCCTGGTGTTGGACATCCCGTCTCCCCAAGAAGAGAAAAGGGAGAGATTTAGCAATTCAGTCACGCTTTCCAAACTTACAATGTCCATCTCTTGTTGGGGAAGATGTATGGGTGAAACAGTGTATGACCTTATTAGACCAATCCCTCTGCCTTAAAATCAAGTGGCGACGCAGTTGGCAACTATCCTTGGTCGGTGATCCAGTTAGTAAGTTGTAGGTGTGGCCAAAGGGCCTTAAGATTTCACACCCTTCCAAGAGAGGACATACTTTCTGGGCCGAATTGGCTCAAATTGGCAAAGTGCAAAGGGGAGGGTTTGTAGTCTATTGGAGGAGAGCTGTTACTCTCAAGGTAGGGACACAATGACCAATAGAGGCAAAAGGATCTCTTTCATCGCCAGCCACAGCCTTTGACGGCCGACTCCCGCTTTTCCCGGACAAAGGAGCTTGGATGACCCCGCTGGCCTAAGTCCTCGAAGCATGCAAACCGTTCTGCCACGCTAAGACGGCTCCACTGGGAGGGCTCCATGGGTAGGGGGTGATCACGACGTAGCCTTACCACACCCTACTGTTGCCTTGATTAATACACAACAGCCTCTTTGTCCTTTGCTAGGCGAGGACGAAGAAAACAGTTGATAAATACTTAGCAGCTGTCAATCATATCAGAGCCACTAAAGCAACTCTATTAATATATAAAGTACATGTGTCTAAGAAAGTTGTCTCGAGTCCTACGATGGTCATTAGAAACTCTGTAGCACGAAAATAAAACATAAACACAAAGTTCATGCAACAAAACTGCCATTGCTGTAGGCCAGCGCATGCTTCCACCGCTTTGTGCCGGCAACACTAACCCTGGAACAGGGGCTGAGCGAACGCACACCCCTTCCTTACAGAGTACCAGCAACAGGAAGGTGGGACGGGCTGGCAGCAAACAGAAAGTATCTCTCCGACGACTGTTAACGAGCAACACCATCCAGGGAAACACCCTGACCGCCAACGCATAACGTCCCTTCCTGACAGTGTAACAGCAACACTAAGGGACTGGCTGTCGACAAAATTTCGCCCCGCCATACGTTATTCTGTTACCCTCCACGAGTAAGTAACGATGCCGTAGTACAAATACCAAAATGGGTGTCTCTACCCGTCTTACCCTCGCTTTGACGTCTGGTATCGATATCCGCGGGCGAGGTCAGAGCACAGATCATGCGTTTATGGCTCCCACTAACCACATTAAGATCTACAGGTATGAATAGGTGACACTCCACGAGAAGTGGAGCAGCTATCCATGAGGGAGAGGGAGGGATGATTCCACACGGGGACCTAGCAAACTAAAACTCAGGTGAAACACGAGTGTCTCATTTCCAGGAAACGGTGAAAGGCACGAGTGACCTGTCGTATGTGAGAGTTATTATTGAGTCGATGGACTTTCTTTTAACTGTCGCTCACCACTGGGAAATTCTAGACTTGAGAAAAGAGGCGTGTGAGTTGCAGGTTGTCAAGTCTTGTATGTGAGGTAGACCGTGTATGTGTGTTTGTGGGCTGTATGCCAGAAGCCTACGTGAATGCAAGATAGAAAGGAAGGAGAGCAAATCAGGTCAGGGAGAAAAACATGACAGCCACTGTAGTGCTGGCTGAGTGCATCTCCGTCACTAACCCTCCCGATGCTCAGGCGCTAGGACTTCCTTGATCGCCGGTTGCCTGCCATATACTGCCTGAGTGTGTATGTGTGTGTGTGTGTGTGTGTGTGTGTGTGTGTGTGTGTGTGTGTGTTTTAGTATACCATAAGGCACCTATCAGACCTTGTGTAACCTGATGGCCTCGTATGTCCCCACCAGAAATAAGCATCCTTTGGGCGTGGCACCAGGTCCACCACTCACACGAGGATTACAATGTCACCGTCGCCCTCCGGCAGTCCATGTTCCAGCGGCTGTTTGGCATCTTCTTCTACCAACCCATGGCTCTTCTGGGGGTCCCACTGCCCGCCATATGCGTCCATTTCCACCTGAACCTCCTCGTCCAGTTCCTCATCCACACCGATGTCATCGGCAAGTGTGGACCGCTCGACTGGGTCCTCAACACCCCGTCGCACCACCGCGTCCACCATGGTAACGTTTTACAATGAGAATATATACTCTTGTTGTCCTCCACAATGAGCAGATCTTTCTTCAGTCATTCTCGACAGCGCTGATGATACAAAGCCACAGAAATGCTTGGCGTGGATGCACATCAGAACGTCAGATGTACTTTTCCTTTCTGTTGGCTAAGGTCTGGAGTCTTGTCAGATTAGGAATTTTGTTATCAGTCAGCGTAGCTCGTTTAATTATAAATCTATTTTTCAGATCAGTTCCAGCATTAGGCTTGGTACTTTGAGTGAATGAGGTATATATATATATAAAATCGAGGACAGAGGACATAATTGATAACATTGATGATAATGATATCTGTGCTAGAGATATGAGCCTTTCGTGAACCTGGCTCATGTTACCTACCGTCCGCAGGAGCCAACAAGTATTGCCTGGATAAGAACTACGGTGGGTTCCTCATCCTCTGGGACAAACTCTTCGGAACTTTCGCTGCCGAGAGGGACGACGAGGATATCGTGTACGGCCTCGTCGATCAGCCGCAGGCTACTAACGTCTTCTATCTCCAGGTGCTGTTCTTATTCTCCCTTCGGGAACCTGGCTGAGGATATCGTACTTGCATGGCTGAATTATCGTATATGGTGTTATTGTGGGAAGTTGCTGAGATTGTCGGATTTATTATGTTGTTATTGTTCTCAGTTATACAGAAACGCAGAAACAAAAGCACGAGACTTACCCGTCTGTTCCACTGAACAATTTTTCGCAAAGTTATCATCAGGTACTATCACAGTGGCATGCCACCCTCTTGTAAACGTGGCTTTGAGCTTTACATTACATTCGAATCTTTCGAATCGTTGTGATTGTTTCTCCCTTGACGTCCTTTGCAGTTCTTCTACATCCGAGACATCCTGAAGAAGGCGAGGAACCAGGACAGCTGGGGGAACAGCCTGCGGGCCCTCCTGTACGGACCAGGTTGGTCTCCAGGTTCGCCTCGCTTGGGAGACATTGACGCCTTCCCGGACGTCAAGGCGCCGCGGGCTAAGTACAACCCTCAGCTCCCGCTCTGGCAGAAGACCTACACCTCCGTCCACTACCTTATCCTGCTCTTCCTCCAGCAGATGCTCACGTTACACTTAAAGGTATGGGAAAGTTGTATCATATCTCCTCCCTCCCGTAAGAGGCAAACATACAGTGCTTCTTCTTTCTTATTTTCTTCTTAGATTTGCTTTTAAGAAATCAGTGACTCATCGCTGGTACAGTGATGTGTGTATCTCCCTTAGTAGGGATCATGATGCCCAATGACGGTGCCAGCGGAGACACAATTCAGTCACTCACTCCAAAGAAAATTTCATTCCCTAAGCCATATGCAAATCGCCCTGGGTGTCTTTTTCCGGCTCTTCTCTAGCTTTTGTTTCCGTCCGAAATCATTGATGGTACGTTACCAGCGAGGCGAGACTTTTCTCTCTTCGAAACAAGTGCGTCAACCTCTGACCTCTCCTGTCACCGATAGGTCTTTCTGGTCTTTGCCCCCCCCCCCCCCACCCCAAGTAATATATTTCAAACAGCTTCAGTCGAATCTACGTTTCCTTTCCCTTTCCAGTTCGCTCATCCCAAAAATTGTCTCTCGTGATGAAAACGCAATTCTGTTTGGTTCTCTCTTCTCCTCAACTCCGCCTTCTTGACTACCATTTCCTCTGACTTCTGATTAACACAGTGTCCCTCCCTGTAATCTCTTTTCTTTTGCTCAGTTTACCAAGCATTGGAGACATTTAAAACGTATGGACCACATGCCATTCCTCCATGTGCTCTGAAAGAAGGTCCCTCTGAACTTGCCTCCGTGCTTGCTTCTCTGTTTCGCTTCTGCCGAAAAAGATAAAACGTTCCCTCCGTCTTAGAAACATACACTAGCGTAAGCTATACCAAGGAAGGATGACCAGTGAATCCTTTCGGCTTTAGTCCTATTGACGTTTATAATCCTCCAAGTGACTGAATCTCTCCTCAACTCCCACATCCTTAAACATCCTTAGTCTCAACGTTTTCTTCCTGTGTGTCAGCGCGGCTTCCGCAGAAGACAAAGAAAACGTATATAAATTCAAGGGTTTATACTCTATTATCAAGGGCTATTATTGTAGGAAAAGTTATATCATTGTTCATAATGGTTGTCATTGTGTCCAAGGTTAAGCCACTGTACTTGAAGATTAAAGACGCAGGGTTCCATGATGAAGTCATCATTTCTTCAGGGTTGTTACTGAACTCAGGAGTCCAGGAAGCTTCAGCTATAATGTGGCAATGAGGAATCAAGTATTTAGGAATAACTTCTTCGTTCTCATGGCCCAAGCGATCATTGCGGAAGTACAATCCCTGAGCCGATGGATTCCTTATCGCGATCCTTAAGGGAGAGTTCAGTCACTGGGAGAAAGGATTCTATCACAATCCTAGAGGTTTTTTAAAGGGTTATATACTAAATGGTCGGATCACTAGATGGGTTAAATCACACACTAAAAGCTGTCATGACCTGCAATAAGGTATATGATGACGTCAGACGTCGTGGACGATGTCATACGATCACCTCCTTCTCTTACAGTCGTACTCGTTGCTGACAGCCTTCATCATGGTCCTCTTCATCCTGGTCTCCATCTCCAACATCACAGCCATGTACGACCGGTGGATGTGGTGCGGGGTGGTGGAAGTGACCCGCTGCGCCGTCTATATCGCCTATGCTCGCGCCTCCGCCATCACCGGCCTCCACACCCTGGACGTGTTCCTCCTGGCCTGCTTCTTCGTCTCGATGGTACTCTGGACTCTGAGGGTGTTGCTGGTCAGCCCCGCCCAAGCCAAGGCGCTCAAAATTTCATGAGGAGGTTCATGTTATCACCCCTCCCTCTCCTCCCTCCCTCCTACTCCCTCCTCCTCCCACCCTCTACAACACACACACGCACACACACACGCACACACACACATACATGATAATGTGAAAAAAAACATGATAACGTGAAAACGAAAAACTTTTCCAAGTCAGAAGAAAAAAGATATTGTGAAACCTGTTTGTCTGTAGAGGGTGACTAAGTAAGGGTGTTGTGAACAGCTGCTGGGATCCGGTTTGTGACTGCAGCCACTTATCCTTCACTCATTACGGAAAGGCTGCTATGCCTGTGTACATAAGTCGAGGGATTAAAGTGCTTGAGAGAGAGAGAGAGAGAGAGAGAGGGGGGGGAGGGGGGAACGATGACTGTTTCTCATAGTCTTGAGAACAGTATATACTACAATTGCTCAAGGAGAGACTTGTAGAAAATAGAAATACAAAATTTCCTGTGAGGTACGACGTACAACCTTGTGGCATTTAACTGTGGGCATGACCTTGTTAATAAGAACGAAACGAAATGATCTCCCAGATGGGCATGTTGATTACCTATACGTAATAGACTAACCTAGAGTGAAAAAGTGTTACCAAACTAACCTTAAAGTGCCATGAAGACCAGTGAAATTACCCATGTGCCTATGGGTGATTACGTGATTAAGAGAGATGATTACTTTAGTAGATATTTTTCCTGTACTTGCTTTATGTTTTACCTTTACGTTTTACATATCTGCCGACACTCTTCCAAAGCCCTGGTCTCAATAGATGTGCCATGACTTAAGAAACTTCATTAAAAGTGACATATTTCAAGAGCATTGCCAAGACATGACGTCATTTCGTTAACATATGTGCCGGTGTAGTGTAGGATATACAAACAGTTGCTTATTACCTGCTCCTCCTTAGTCATGCTGAAATCATCTACAAATTCTCTGCGTGTCTCCCTATCTTAATTCTCTAACCTGTTCAAGAAGGTCTCTGATAACCTCTGTCATCACACACACACGTAGCCTCGAAGGGATCCAATGGTCTATTGCTGTTTGAATTCTTTGGTATTCCTTATGCCACTACTAATCAAACTTACGATAACACTACGATAGACAGAACAATATGTCATTATTGAATATATATGATCCAAAGATTAAAGGTAATGTACGTATATTCTTCATGTAAACCAAGATACCATATTCGGTAGGGTTTCGTCTGCACGAACGGTATGCGTAAACTATCAGATTTCAGGAAGAGGTTTGAATTAATACAGATCTATCATTGCGATAGATTAACCTACATAGTGGTCATATGTTCAGGTAACATGTAAATAAATCACATGACACCGTGTGTGTACAGAATATACAATAGAAATTTACGTAAAAGTGAAAGGAAAATTCCTCATGGATTAAGAAAATGTCTAAACTTCAGAGGAATATTCAAACGTATTGATTACATTATGCTTTATATTGTGTTCACCTGAGTCTAGACCATTAAAGTGCTTCTCGCTACTATTCCGTTAAGTCTTGATTCTCATTTTCCTGAGATGTGGACGACGTTGAAAATTAACGACTCTAAACCTAAGCATTTCGTAACATTTGCTTCGTAGCTATCTGGTCTTAATCAGTCATAACATGGAAGTCTTTACTACGACATTACTCTCTTTACTACATGAAAACAAAGCAGGTAGACTGCTGAACCTAGCCACTTGCACCTAGCTTGGATTATTATCATGGGGGTTGTGTGAAAAAGGGGCATCTGGTCTACACCACCCCACCCCTTGTCATCACTAAAGTACATTATGCTATTTTCTTCACTGACTTCGTTACACCCTTGTCTCCACTACACCTTTATCTGCACCACACCCTCGTCTTCATCACACCCTCATCATCACTGGGCCCTTACTATAAACTAATTTTCATTACTCTCATTTTCACTGCACCCTCATTCTCACTGCTCCCTTATCTTCACAGCATCCTCATCTTCACTAAGCGAGGTTCAAAGTCGGCCAAACCATTATCAGTTTCCGCCAGTCTTGAATTTACTGAGCCCGGATCATTCTAATGTTCATCATGCTCTCTTTCACTATCCCATCATCTTCACAATACCCTTATCTTCATTAAGCTAAAGTCAATATACTTTTCTACACTAGGCCCTCATCTTCACAGTACCCATATCTTTACTGAGCTAGGATCACTGCCGGCGGTCTTCGCCACACTCTCATGTTTACAGTACCCTTATTCCTTTCCAACTAGATTTGTTATCCTTTTGTTCACCCTACACCTCCATCTTCACGTACTTTTTTCTTCACTAAGCCACCAGGGCTTGTGAACCTAGATTGGATCATCTAGTCTTCGCCAGTACGCTTTTTCACTACACCCTCGTCTTCACTGCAACTGACATCACCACGACAACCCAGTTACACCCTCCTCTTCACTGTTATGTCCATCATCCCTCCACCTCAAAAATCAATACACCTTTCGATACCACTTACCTCTGACCTAACCCTATGGTGAAGTCAAAGGTTAGATATTTCCACAGACCTACAGACTGGAAGACAAACAGACACATGAAACTATTATCAACGTATAGACTTTGCGTTTCCTTAAATGGGTCTCGTTTGTACATTACAAACCATTGCTTTTCCACATTTAAAACAAGTGACAGACATAACCTTTGCTGAACATGTGGTTCAAACCTATATACCTCTATCCTGTGGATGTTAACTCTCCCATAACATCAAGATCAAATCCCAGCGAACCGATACGGTTGACACACACCAAGTTCAATTGTCTAAAAAAAAGGATCAGTTCAGTTCTCAACAACTTAAGAGCTATAGGATTAGATAACGTTGACAGTATTAGATGACATTCTCCCATAACATGTAAACTAGCATTAGCTAACGGCTCCTTACACAGGAGTTGAAGGGCTGGCTGATCTTGTGTCCTACAGGACAGAGGAGGTGGTTTTACCCATTTCCACCAGTGTACATCTCTACAACTGGGCGAACACAACCCAAAATTAGCTGAAAGGGATCCAAAAAAACAATTGAATACCTTACTAAGAACTCGTATCGTTGTCTCAACTTATATGATTCCGAGGCATTGCCCTAATTACACCAGTCCAGTATGTAATACTATTGTCAAGTACACACACACACACACACACACACACACACACACACACACACACACACACACACATAAGATCTACTACATAACTCCGTTGTTAGAGGACTTGACGTACATTTCTCTCGCCGGGCTCATTCTTCATGACCATATTGACAAGATGACCAAACAGGCCTATAAAACTTATCTGTCTTTAAGCATAACAAACAACTCTAAGTTCTTACATACACTTAACTACTACCCTAGTTATTGTAACAGGTACTGTACCACTGGACACTCCCACTAAAGCAGTGAGTGGTGGATTGTCCCTTTGTCGTCAACTTCAGACCCTAAGGTCTCAGATTTCGTGAACTGTCCAACTACCCTACTGACACGGGCAATATATACGAGGACGTCTCTTTCTATTGTAGCTGAGCTCTGCAAGCCCATGAGCCTCTGTGATGTAGCCAGAATCATCGACATCTGTGCACTAGAGTTGGTCGAGTGACTGTAATGACATTGGCCATGCCTTAGCATGCAGGGTGGTAAATAAAGTGATGAAACTGAATTCGAGTATATTATTCATCCGAGCAACTTTCTTTTGAGCTAGTTTCTGGTTTTTTTTTCCATGTTGGATGAGAAGGATACACAACAAAATCTCTAACACCTGGAAACTTACCAACATAATATCAGTCCTAAACCCTTCCAAATCACTCAACTACACCTCCTTCTAACGCCCTATATCACTCTATTTTTCAGTACCCAACTCTATAAAAACTGATCCACAACAGATTGAAGCAAAACATTTCACCCTCACCTACAGAACATAGCTTCAGATCCAAACACTCCACCACCGCACAATACAAGGACTTCATATAACATATCCTTAGATGGCCTTGAACCAACAACAAACTCCTGTATCGCACAATATCAGTGGCACCAGACATCAACCAAGCATTTGACGCTGTACTCCAACACATTCACAAAATATACTTGACACCTTCTACAACAAAGGCAAAAAGTGGTTGGCCTATTTCTCTGCTGGCCGCCATGCCGGCGTCACTCACAGAAGCTACACCTCTAAAACCCTTAAACTCTGCAATGGAGTTCTCCAAGGAACAGTTCTTTCTCCAACCCTCTTCAGTCTCCTCCTGCACGACCTATCATTACCGTCAGCAAGCTCCGACAAGAAGATCCTCTCTTATGGAGACGACCTCACCATCATATCACAACCACCACAATAGCAAAAACAGACATGCAACATTGCATTACACAAATGAGGCAATGGCTGACCCAGAACAGGATATCTGCTTCACGGGTCTTCAATCGCTCTTTTATCCATAGACAGGCTCGGAACCAACTCACACCCTTCAGTCATCGTAAATGGACAATCAATCCCACTGAACAAAACAACAACCTTTCTTGGCATCACACACACACACACACACACACACACACACACACACACACACACACACACACCTAAATTCGCTCCCCACACCAAAGCATCATCACCGAAGCCACAAACAAACCTTGCTCCAGATCTGGATCAGAAGAAAATCCCTTCGCAAGCGCTACAAGCAATTTATCCATGCATCCTAAACTGCACTACATCTGCAAAGTCTTCCATCCTGTCAAAAACAAATATGACAATGCCTTAAATCTTACGAAATAAAACAATCAGTCACTGGATGCCTAGAAACCACAAACCCTCATCACCTACACAATGTAGAGAAGATCCTCCCGATGCAGTCCTACCTTAACATATTCGGCACTCAGTTCCATGGAACAGCACACGAACCCTCCGACCCAAAGCACTTTACACAACTTTCAAGCAAAAATATAAAGCTTAACCCTGGCCTCTGGACATCATCTATCCATACAATACTGCAAACACCGATTGAGCACATCCCAAGACCACAACATATCAGTGAAGCAACAACCACAGTGGACAGCTAACACAATGCCTGATTGCCCTGCGAACTCTCCACATTGTGTGTCCCGCGCACTCTCCACATTGACACAAACACATATCACTACACTTTATGACCTATGTTCTTGCCCAGTGGACGTGGCCTGCTAACTAAGAGCTGTAGGAGCCTTATATGATATGGAGGACTCCTAGGGCAGGAGGTGATTAAGTATACAAATTAGTAGGTTGGTCATTTGGGATTTTTCCTATCAGCTGTCATGGGTCCGTAAGCCATCAGGATCATATTATGACTACTTGATGATCGAAGATATTTGCCCTCGATTTTAAATCAAGCCGAGTGCCACCATATGTTCTAAAATTGCTTAAGCTCTTGCTCTTCATGGAGATAACCAGTGAAGGCAAACCGATAGCAACATTTATCATTTACATAATTATTTAATCTAGTTTAGTTACTCCTACAATATAACAGAAAATTATTTATGAGGAAGTTTAAGAAAACGGATTTCCTTAGTTTAACAGGGACTTGAACATTATTTCTTAATTTGATTCGAGCGGTGTCTTTGATATATATATTTTCTGTCTTTATAGATATTCAATGATCAGGTTTATAGATCTAACCGTTGACGTATCGACAATATTTCTATCTACTTAAGGGTACTAGTCACACATACCTAGGAGTGTGCGGAATATGTGTTAAGATATAGGACAAACCCTTTAAGAACAGCCACATTACTGAGAGACAGACTGCAGGACAAAATAGAGAACTAAGCTATCGCGTGGCACCAAAAAGCTACAAAGCAATAGGAGTCTAAAACATAGCAAGGACGATGAGAGTCTGAAAGTCATGTTCGGTGACAATGTTTCTCATGCTCACCTGACTCCACCCCGCCAGTAGTCGACCAATGGAATACGCCTACAACACAACAGACTCACAGAAAGGCAGGATTATCATGGCTGTGAAAACTGTGTTGAATTACACAGCCAACTTGAAAAGAAAATAAAACAGAATGAATAGGGCGTACTAAGCTTGTTTATCTTGTCAACATGATCCCGGTATTGAGAAGCAAAATCTATGAGATCTAATCAGAAGAAATAAAAGTATTTAGTTTAAAAAAAGGGGGAAAATTAAGAGATGATTTGATACAAGTATCCAAAATGATAAGAGGCGTCGAGAATCCTAATCTGAGCTACGCTACGTCAGTCCGATTGTTTATACACTGGTAGGAACTGTACTCGTAGTAAAGGAGTCAAGCTTGTAGGCAAACTTTACGTGTGCTTCGAATGAGGCAAAATACTTTCCATGAACACCACTCTCATAGTATGGAATGATTTACCAATAAAAGTAAATGAAAGCGACAGTAAAGATACGTTTTTTTTTTTAAACCACGACGATAGATACCTCGTTTTAAGTCCAAGACTGACATTTGCCTGGTCTTTGCCAACAAAAGACGCTGCTAAGATGGCTATCAATACCAGCGATAGCAAGAGATGATTAGCGAGTGACATATGGTAAAAATATTTCAATATTTCTCAACATGGAAAGATGATAGTAAGTCTATAAAACAGTTTGGTTCTCAGTGTTGGGTTCAGCGGGTATGTTTCACAGACCACATCAGAGAAATGGTTAACTCCGCACTGAATCCAGTCGACAAAAGCTTTGTAAACAAAGTAAACCAAGTTTATTGACCAGTGCTTCAACCATCCTTTCACAATGGCTAACGGAGCAAATAGTAACACTAAGGTTTGCTGTCCATAGAGCAGCCAATAGCAATTCCTTCATCTAATTCTGGAAGAAGAATGCCCAATGTCTTCCAGGCTTGCTGTTGAATATCATGAAGGAAGACAAGGGAACCAGATTCTGTAGCGACAGATTCAAAGATCATGCACGAAAAGGAATGGTTAGCAGACATCCTACCTGGCTACCAAGACAGAGTCATTCCCAGTGGCTTCATCTTCCAGCTCCTCAATCTCTATGATAGTGTTCCCCAAGGAGCTACTGAGGAACCCTTCAGGTAATCCAAAGGTTTTAAGGTGACCAATGAAGACCTGAAGCGACTTTATATTCTATAGCCGAGCAACACTGACTACCATACCACAATAATATCTCCATATACAAAGAATCAACTTCAGAAGCTGTTCGAACCTAAACCAGTTACGTTTGAGCTCCTTCAACTTTGAGCAAAATCAATATCCATTCTCTGAAGGTAAATACGAGTCTCACTGGTATCAGAAAAGCAAGCTTGTCTCTCTAAGTTTCCGTAACCTGTTTAACCCAAACCTCGTAAAAGCTACGTATCTCCTTAGCTTCATACCTAGTGTAAACTTCTGTCATTCCTCTCACATAAACTTCCGATTATCTCACGCAGCAGACTCAGTCGAAGTCCTTCTGAACAGCAGCTGCATCTTGGAAATTGGAAATTCAGCTCGGAGAGCAAAGTACTTATTTTCTACCTCATGAAGTACAAAACACAGACCGGTCATAGACGAAGCGTTCAGCAAACAGATATAGAGTGGCAACCCTGCACCCTTGGATATAGTGGCAACCCTGCACCCTTGGATATAGTGGCAACCCTGCACCCTTGGATATAGTGGCAACCTACACCCTTGGATATAGTGGCAACCCTACACCCTTGGATATAGTGGCAACCCTACACCCTTGGATATAGTGGCAACCCTGCACCCTTGGATATAGTGGCAACCCTACACCCTTGGACATAGTGGCAACCCTGCACCCTTGGATATAGTGGCAACCCTGCACCCTTGGATATAGTGGCAACCCTACACCCTTGGATATAGTGGCAACCCTACACCCTTGGATATAGTGGCAACCCTACACCCTTGGATATAGTGGCAACCCTGCACCCTTGGATATAGTGGCAACCCTGCACCCTTGGATATAGTGGCAACCCTACACCTTGGATATAGTGGCAACCCTACACCCTTGGATATAGTGGCAACCCTGCACCCTTGGATATAGTGGCAACCCTACACCCTTGGATATAGTGGCAACCCTGCACCCTTGGATATAGTGGCAACCCTGCACCCTTGGATATAGTGGCAATCCTGCACCCTTGGATATAGTGGCAATCCTGCACCCTTGGATATAGTGGCAACCCTACACCCTTGGATATAGTGGCAACTCTACACCCTTGGATATAGTGGCAACCCTACAACTTGGATATAGTGGCAACCCTACACCCTTGGATATAGTGGCAACCCTACACCCTTGGATATAGTGGCAACCCTACACCTTGGATATAGTGGCAACCCTGCACCCTTGGATATAGTGGCAACCCTGCACCCTTGGATATAGTGGCAACCCTACACCTTGGATATAGTGGCAACCCTACACCCTTGGATATAGTGGCAACCCTACACCTTGGATATAGTGGCAACCCTACACCCTTGGATATAGTGACAACCCTACACCCTTGGATATAGTGGCAACCCTACACCCTTGGATATAGTTGCAACCCTACACCCTTGGATATAATGGCAACCCTACACCATTGGATATAGTGGCAACCCTACACCCTTGGATATAATGGCAACCCTACACCATTGGATATAGTGGCAACCCTACACCCTTGGATATAGTGGCAACCCTACACCCTTGGATATAGTGGCAACCCTACACCATTGGATATAGTGGCAACCCTACACCCTTGGATATAGTGGCAACCCTACACCCTTGGATATAGTGGCAACCCTACACCATTGGATATAGTGGCAACCCTACACCCTTGGATATAGTGGCAACCCTACACCCTTGGATATAGTTGCAACCCTACACCCTTGGATATAGTGGCAATCCTGCACCATTGATTGGCGAGGGATACGAACTCAGCGAGCTTGTCCGTCAGCGAGTGAAGGCTACAACCTCTCCAAGCGACACGATCCTCAAAATCATTCCTGACTTGAAGTCAACTGAGCCCAACCCTCTCCAGAGTCCCTCATTGATCGAATGTTATGATTCAGAATAATCGTTTCGTTTCATTTAAAAATATGAAGAAAAAAAAGGTTTATTTAACTTGCTCCCAAAAAATGTGTATCTAACTCATCCCACACACTCCTAAATCAACTTACCATTTCTAGGAATCTCTCATCCTCCATCCTTTTACATTCAGCATTCATTCCTTTCGTGTAAGACTTAGATATAAATCCACTTAACTGTCCAAGACGCGTCGTAGGCACGCCGTTAACGTCCGAAGCCACATGCACCTTGTGGGGAAACGAGTCTCCGTTATTATCTGAGTCTTCAACCACACCAGCTGGTAGGTATTCCGTCAGGGTAGGTTGCTCAGTTGTTACCCTGTATGGACGAAAAATAAAGAAAAACAAATTACCCAAAAGATGTCAGATTCTGATGATACAATGTCAAAGAGCTGTCAGATACATGTATTATAATCGTCAAATACATGTATCAGGGATCTATCAGGCAGTTATCAAAGGGTTATCAAAGACAGGTATCAAAGGGTTATCAAAGACATGTATGAAACACTTATCAAATACGTTTATCAAAGAATCTCATACATTTATTGAAGAGTTATCAGACATGTATCAGAAAGGCATTCATCAAAGAGTTATAGATAAAAGTCCAAGAGTTGCATTTTTGTATTTTTCCTTTCCCTATCATTCATCTTTCTTCCATGCTGTATCAGTATTTATAGTCCTATTCAGCCTATGATAAAAGACGAGGCTACCTACATATTTCCATCAAATCATTTCAACTTCCACAGTAGTCCTGTATAGGCTTTAGATCACACACACAACTCCAACCATTCTTACCAAATATTCCAGCTGTATTTCTCTGGACATCCTTACATTGTATTTATTCATTAGCAATATTAATATTATACGACTTTTCGAACCCATACATATTCAACACTCGATTATTGACCTGACACCCATACCCACAGATTATTATTCTCACGTTTTCAACCATCTCACTTAGTGATCATCAATGATTTTTGAATTGTTATTTGCCAGTTTTCTGTACTTAGAAAATGCTTTACTTTCGCTATCATTGTAATGAATGATGTGTGCATTGTACATATGTCACAACTGGGTCTATAACTAAGCCTGGAATTTGTCTTTTCACAACCAAAACATCTTTTTATAAATCATCTATTTTGTTCTGCAAATCCCACAAGGAGAGGACCGAACTCCAACAGGTGATTTACAGAATGCATCAGATCAGCCATGCTGTAGAGGCTAACATATGTAGGCCTAAGGACTGCAACGCCCAACAGTGTGGTCGACCAACATCCCAACCCAGCAAGCAGCCTGTAAACCAACCCGGAGTGTTAGTGTATAGCAAACCTGGACTGCATGATAAATTTAACATCACCACTGCTATCCAATTTCCTCCAAATGAACAATTCACCTTCCCCAGAACTCGTGTCATGCGTACAAAGACCAAATTCACCCTCTGTAGAAGCTCTTCATCAAACCCTCCGTTTACATGATTCCAAAATTTTGCTAGACGATTTCAGGCACGCCATCTGTTGTCCGAGACTAAATGTACCTTTTTTTTTCTTTGGCCAGGAGTTTTGAGGAGTTTGGAGGACACGTTATGCCAAGTTCTTGAAGAAGGTAGTAGAATTAACCAGTTAAAACCTGCAAAGAAGAAAATCACAATTATCAGAGTTATCAGAGTCGAAAAAATTATCACAAACAAAGTTATCAAATGACAAAATGACTTTAGGTTGATGTCAATTATCAAAGTTACTAGTAACAAAGTCATCAAATGAGCTACCAATGACAAAACTGGCATACGTTGATGCGAGGCTGTCAGTGATACAGTACATGTCACTGACGCCTAAAAAGATTAATCAGTGATAAGGGTGATAAGACTTATCAGTCACAAAGTTAAAGATGAAGTAAGTAACAAAGTGAAATAAAGTTATGATCAATATTCTTTCGTGTTCTGTCTTTTTTTGTATTTCCATTAACGATCGATCCTCTTTCTTCCACTCTCGTCACTCTCACATCCATGGTTCCACTCCAGGTCAACTCATCCTCCCTTCCTTCCTCATTCACTCACTCACTCACTCGCACACTCGTTCTTTCTCTCGCGCTTTAAACATCGCCTCTTTGAATTCGGACCCTTGCAGCATCTCGGAGTAAGGAAGCAATAATCTAGTTAAACTGCTCATAAAACCAGTTTTCCTCCCTAACTCTCTCTCTCTCTCTCTCTCTCTCTCTCTCTCTCTCTCTCTCTCTCTCTCTCTCTCACACACACACACACACACACACACACACACACACACGCACGCACTCATTTCCCATTATATTCTAAGACAGTAAAATTCAACACTGTCAACCCTGAAATAACATCATAACACATGCTGAACATAGAATCCACAACCTTATCCTGGAAACCCTACCTAATCAACACTGCAAAATCTGCCATCTCAAAACCTGGGGAGTGTACTATGTATATGTGCCACGACCATTGCTCATGGGAGCAGCCACTCCATCCACATACATAGGAGTTTTATGGCCTCAGTATGGTATACTGCTCGCGTTTTTGAGCTTGTGTGTTTGAGCTGCCACCTCTCTTCAATCATCCCATTCTATCTGCTGTGATGCACCTGCTGCTGCTGCTGCTGCTGCTGCTGCTGCTTGCTTTCTTCCTGTTCCCACACCTTCTATGGCTAAGTTAGACCCATGGCATTCGACTCGCTGTTGCTTCCAATCGATTTTGTGTAGAGACTATCCACACGAGGATCAGTCGTTATGATATTTCCTTCTTTCCTAAAACGTCGAACCTTTTTGTCTACTCTTGTGACAGTCTTATACACACTTCAGGTTTAGCTATCAACCCAATTCTTCTTCTCGGACTCTGCATTTCTCTCATTCATCCGAGATGGTCATGATTAGATCATGTTTCTGCTCGAGAGTCATTCTGGAGCCTCAAAACAAAAGCTATCGCGTTGTTCTAAAAAACAAAAGCTATCACCTTGTTCTAAAAAACATTATTAACTAAAGTGAAACATTACTGGACAACGTAATAGTTTCTACTGATAAGAAGCGAGTATTGCCGTCATATATTACTGATAAGATGCGAATATTACCGACATATATTACTGATAAGATGCGAATATTACCGACATATATTACTGATAAGATGCGAATATTACCGTCAAATATCACTGATAAGAAGCGATTATTACCGACATATGTTAATGTTGATGACAATATCACTGACAAAACTAGCAAATTTATCATCGACCGACCGAGTGATCAGTGACAAAGGATCAATGATGATATTATAAGAGGCAAGTTCCATGCAGCAGAAACATCACAGCATCAGCCAACACACGTTAACACAAGGGATTGAGTTACGAAAACTCTAACAAAATCACCACGATAGAGTTAACACTACATTACCTGTGAGGGAAACAAATGATTATCATCGTGGCAAATTTTAACAGTTGCCATCGGCAAGAGGAAAACCACATTATCAGCGATAAATGTAACAACAGTTATCAGCGGCCAAGCGAACACAAGAGTTAGTTATCAGCAGTAAACATAATTATCCGTGGCAAAGGTAACGGACTAATTACTGAAAAAAGATAACCATATATCATTAATGGTAAAAGTTGCTAATAATGACTTCTCATCGGCAGGGGCAACTTATCATTTATGACAAGGTAAACAAACTATCAGTAGCAAAGATAACAGTCTATGATTAATGGGAATTGTAGCTGTTATCATTGGTTAAAAGATGATAAACAAACATATGAAAAAAATATATCATCAGTGATAACACGAAATATAAACTTGCTGGTACATAATGCATACGTAAAAAAAAAAAAATGTTGACAGACGTTACTAGTAACAACAAGTAACAAAGATGATAATACACACAGGGGGAAAAAAAATGCATTGAAAATGGAGTAGATAGCATAATAACACGGCAACCTTATGCAGAATAAAAAGAGAAAAAGCGAAGAAAACGAGTGAAAGCGAAGAAAACGAGTGATGATAAACAACAAACATTACCGACAGAATTTGGTCAAGCGCAAAAAAAACAAAAGAAGTTATGATCGAGTAACAAATGTTGGTCACTAACGAAATCAGTTAAACATATTAACAATATAAACGAAACTACTGAAAAAGACAAGCCATATGATGGAGTTGTACACTAATGTGGATGAAGAAGGTTCAAGAAAATTACATAGATAAGCAATTCATAATTTCACGATGGATTCTGATGCAGAGATGTAATAACAGTGGTATACAATGATATAACAATATATATACAACTCAAGCCAAGGAAATACAACCTTCGGAACCTATGATAACAAAAGGTCAGCAAATTTGACAGTTCGAGACGACAACAACACGTTACATCATCATTACGTAACTCTGGCATGACAAGAGTAACATCAGTAACGTGGGAGTGTGACTTACGCGTGCTCAGTGTGAAGTGTGAGGAGAGTGTGGGGGAGAAAAAGCTCAGTGCTCGGCTGCCTCCTCCAAGTGAGTCATGCCACTTCCTCACCAAGTTCATAACTGGGTGTGCCGATCTCCTCCTACTCCGAACCACTT
This sequence comes from Panulirus ornatus, assembly GCF_036320965.1. Classification (NCBI taxonomy): domain Eukaryota; kingdom Metazoa; phylum Arthropoda; class Malacostraca; order Decapoda; family Palinuridae; genus Panulirus; species Panulirus ornatus. Next base: position 12,521,709 of record NC_092239.1, read on the forward strand.
GAGTTCGAAGCCAAGATCGAACGAAAACTGTTCCGTTCAAGGTTGGTAGTGTAAAAAGACTTTTTCCTTTTACGTAAATGTTAATGGCAAAGCTATAGTATTATCAATCGACCTCCACCAGCATTACTATCATTGAAGCTTACTTAACACAAGGAATAATTCAAGTGACAAGAGTTCCTTGTCTTAACATTTGGCGTAAAACATTATTGTCATACATCTCGCAGATGTGCTCGAAACATTGACTCATGGTTTGGCGGTTTCCTGAAGCGCTTCGAAGCCAGTGGATCTTCTGAGCCCACGTGACCGATAACGATTCACTGCCAGAATTTAAGATGGAGGAGGTCCATCCCTCCTCCATAGTAAGGGAAACACACATACTCAAAAAAAGGAAAAAAATGACAAAGTAAAGAATAAGGAAAATATGACAAATAAAAGAGTCAGTAACAGGCTTTCGGGAATAAAGTTATGAATTTCCTTCTTGACTGTTGACTGTAGTGGTTAGGTTTTAGGGGACGTAAAATTTTTGGCAATAAGTATTAGGAAAAATGAAGATTAAGAGAAGGTAAGGAAAATAAGTAGGAGGAGAAGAAAGATAGGAGCGATATTCATCTCCATTATCTACATATTCGACAAAGCTATGAATGGAAGGCATCTCTGTATCTAAAACTGTTAGAAAAGATTAACTTATCTGCGAACTGTTCATTGTGCTAACAATCATCTAACCTTTTTACAGTCAATATGTAAAGTAAATTACAAGCGGCATTGGAGTTAACTGTGAGTCACGCTCGACCCCGACGAGGCTTCGAATGACAGTTAAGGAACTCGACTCACAGCTAACTTAGCTGTTCATCATCCTTCCTCCCATCCCCTCAGGACTGATCAATAAGTGGATATCAAGTGCAGGTTGAAACACACACACACACACACACACACACACACACACACATATATATATATATATATATATATATATATATATATATATATATATATATATATATATATATATATATATATATAATTCTTCGTATAACTGGATTACTGCTTTCGTTATTGTTAAATTCGTCAGGCCTATACTTTAAGACAGGTTTCTCATACTGAAACCTGTGCTTTAAAGGGGAACTTGTACATATCTATACAACCTACAAGAGATAAAAGACAGGAGTTCCTGGGGATCGAAGATAATGGAAAGTTCCTGAAATATGGTGAATATATTTTGCTTATCAATTCATTTCTGTGAATATATTCAACAACGTATGAGTAGCAGCCTGTGATGTTTTTTGAAGACTCCTATGGTCAGTATATGAGTCCAGGACTGACGCCCCTAAATGACTAACAATAGCCAAACCAGATCTAAGCAGGCGTCCTTTCTTAAAATCTAGGTTGACTGAATGAAATGGGTTTTCACGAGATGTTCCAGGGAAGTTTCTGACCATGTTGTTGCTAGGTCTTCATGAGCGAATGAGGTCCATTTCAAAGCATTCAACCAACATTTTAAGGACCTAAGCCAAATGGTAAAAGAACAGTCTATTTGAATTATTTGAACTATCCGAATCATTAGAACTTACAACGAGAATTGTGAAAGTGAAAGTAATGTTAGCGTGTCGATTT
>NC_092239.1:12528319-12535819 GCF_036320965.1 Panulirus ornatus
ATGGCTGGATCATAATGACATCCAAATTGATGAGAGTAATATCGAAATTGATGATGATTAACTCCAAGGGTTGAATATGAGGAGAACAAGGTTGAAGACATCGGTGGAAGGGTTGAATGTAGTGAGGATCATGACTATCGGATTAGATCGGATGTTATCGGGTCTCGACTGTGTGTTAATGATGATGGGGACTGAATATGATGAAAGATGATATCGGGTTGGATTACATTGATGAGAAGTTGACTTATAATGATCCAAGGATTGATGAAAATGAAAGATAAGAATTGGATATTATAACATTCTTGTTGATGATAATGATGATATGGAGTATAATGATATCGTAGTTGATATGATAAGGATATCATGATTGATATGATAAAGATATCATTGGTGATGATAACGAAAGCATCTTTCAACACAGAGATAGCAGGATTGATAATAATGATAATGTTGATTGTAAGGAATTTGAGTTGAGTTTATATATATATATATATATATATATATATATATATATATATATATATATATATATATATATATATATATATATATCCCTGGGGATAGGGGAGAAAGAATACTTCCCACGTATTCCCTGCGTGTCGTAGAAGGCGACTAAAAGGGGAGGGAGCGGGGGGCTGGAAATCCTCGCCTCTCATATTTTTTTTAATTTTCCAAAAGAAGAAACAGAGAAAGGGGGCCAGGTGAGGATATTCCCTCTAAGGCCCAGTCCTCTGTTCTTAACGCTACCTCGCTAATGCGGGAAATGGCGGATTGTATGAAAAAAAAATATATGTATATATATATATATATATATATATATATATATATATATATATATATATATATATAGATATATATATATTCAGTTTTCATGAGAGTCCTAATGTTGCCCAAGACATTTCTAAAGGCTCCTGCAGCCTAAAGCTGCGCTACCTCCAGTTGCAGGAATATGTAAACTTTTTTCTTTCATGGCGAGAAGGTCTTCGGTTAGGCAGTGTTCTCAATAATACAGCTTCGCCAAAAATGGTTTTTCAGTCGCAAGTGCGGAGTCTGATAATATATATATATATATATATATATATATATATATATATATATATATATATATATATATATATATATATATATATATATATATATATATATTCTTTCTTTTCTTTTACACTATTCGCCATTTCCCGCGTTAGCGAGGTAGCGTTAAGAACAGAGAACTGGGCCTTTGAGGGAATATCCTCACCTGGCCCCCTTCTCTGTTCCTTATTTTGGAAAATTAAAAAAGAATAATGAGAGGGGAGGATTTCCAGCCCCCCGCTCCCTCCCCTTTTAGTCGCCTTCTACGACACGTAGGGAATACGTGGGAAGTATTCTTTCTCCCCTATCCCCAGGGATAATATATATATATATATATATATATATATATATATATATATATTATTCTTTTATACATACTCGCCGTTTCCCGCGTTTCCGAGGTAGCGTTCAAGGACAGATAATTGAGCCTTAGAGGGAAAACTCCTCACTTGGCCCCCTTTTCTGTTCCTTCTTTTTGGAAAAGTAAAACAAGAGTGGAGGATTTCCAACCTTTTAGTCGTCTTCTACGACACGCAGGAAATATGTGGGAAGTATTCTTTCTCCCCTTATACCCATATATATATATATATATATATATATATATATATATATATATATATATATATATATATATATATATATATATATATATACCCACATTCATGAATGTCTGAGTGTACGTGCGTGTGCTTGTATGAGTACATGTGTGTGTGTGTGTGTGTGTGTGTGTGTGTGTTTGTGGGGCATCAAAATGTCTCCATATGATCATAATACTGAGGGACATACGGCCTGTGCGTTATCTCAAGCCATTGTACTGCTCATGAGAATGCTCAGAGCAGCCCTGGGATTGGCTGCCACCACCCCCCCTCCCTCCCTCTTCTTCTTATCGGTCTCAACATTGGCTAAATGGCAATGTGTCAAGCTGGGCAGAAATATGTACAGGCGCGAGAGTTGCCCTACAACGATATATAGTTCAAATATTGAGGGACACAATTTTCTTTCTTCTATTTTCAGGCTACATTAGTGTCTCCCTCCCCGCACCAAGCCCTTCTTGGTCGCCTCACTTTGATGGTAACCAGACATTTGTGGTCCTTTGGCGCTATTCGCCCTGAGTGGCAGAGGTGAGCCACGCCCTCGAGACCCCATTGGCTCAGAGCCCTGAACGCCTCTCGGCCTCGTTGGCCGGACGGAACTGAAGCATGCGCGTGAGGGGGCCAATAGGCGCGCAGGTGGGCGGAGCGAGGTATTCCCTGCTGTGTTGGGTGGGCTTTATGTGCCAGGCGTCAGTGTTATTTGGCGCTGCCTATTTAGAGGTTGACTGTGTGTGATTTAGTGAAGTGTAGAGATTCGCTCGGGGGGGTTCCTGCTGGACTTGTAAGGCATTTACCCGCCGCCATGACGGAAACTATCAAAGGTAAGGTCGCCCGAGAGTGTGTGTGTGTGTGTGTATACAGCGCGAGTCCTGTGCGAACTCCGCCGACGGACTGAGTTAAAAACGACATCGCGAAATCGAACTCCCGATGGAATTTATCCTCCGTTCATTAAGGGGTTCCCTCCTCAGCCTCCCCAGCATCCCTAAAAAAATACGTATGAAATCCATAGAGATGAACGGAAAAAGATATTAACCCCTGCATCAGAGAGTCGCTTCGTTATGTATAGTTCGTTAAATCATCCATGTAGGTGGATAGGACGGGACCCCGTCCCTGTGTCCTATCCAAGGCTGGGACAGATCCTCACCTCTCCCTCCCTAATTAACCCTAAAATCCTATATGACGACGGTGTGATGCGAGGGCCGGACATTTTGCGCTCGTGTTGAGAGGGTGGTTGGCGGCTGTATGGAGGGAAGTAAATAGACGAAGGAATACTCGGATGTGTGAGTGTGTGGGGGAGTGAGGGACTGAAGTGGACGGGCTCCGATCTCGCCCGCCCTGGCTATATATCTAGCGCTCCTCCACACACACTGCTGATATTAGCAATGCTACAAATACACGATGGTTATTCTAATACAAATAAATAAAATTATACCATTTGACGCTCTCGGGAGAAAGAATAGTAATTAATTAGTGGAAATTATTATTATTATTAGTGTAATTATGTTTATTGATGGAGATATGTCAAGTTGTTCTCTTTGTATTCTCCTCGTTGTCAGGTGAACGCCGCCAAGCAAGACTTTGGCTTTGATATTTCTAAATAATTTTCTACATTACCGTGTGGGGGCGCCTCTGTGATATATAACCCAGATGAAGATGCGGGTTTCTTCCTTACTATATGCCCAAGACTAAGTCTGAAATTAGGATCAATTACCTGAAAGACGTTATTAATCACTATATTCCAAATATAGTGATTAATGCTTCACCCCCTCCCCCATTTTCTTTGGAGGGTATTTTGTTTATTGTGGTTTGGGGAAAAGTAAGAGCGTCCGTGGGTTGTCTGCTGGAAGGAGACTGGACCAATAACTGGGGATCATTCAGTCATTACAATCACAAGCGGGTGTGTGGGGGCGCAAGGGTGTTCCTGGTATGTTTAACCCACACTGGCGTTGATCGATCAACTCCTGTGTTGCTCTGCTTCATCAACTGCTGTGTTGCTCTGCCGCATCAATTGCTGTGTTGATCTGCCTCATCATCTCCTGTGTTGCTCTGCCTCATCATCTCCTGTGTTGCTCTGCCGCATCATCTCCTGTGTTGCTCTGCCGCATCATCTCCTGTGTTGCTCTGCCGCATCATCTCCTGTGTTGCTCTGCTGCATCAATTGCTGTGTTGCTCTGCTGCATCAATTGCTGTGTTGATCTGCCTCATCATCTCCTGTGCTGCTCTGCCGTATCATCTCCTGTGTTGCTCTGCTGCATCAATTGCTGTGTTGATCTGCCTCATCATCTCCTGTGTTGCTCTGCCGCATCATCTCCTGTGTTGCTCTGCCGCATCATCTCCTGTGTTGCTCTGCCGCATCATCTCCTGTGTTGCTCTGCTGCATCAATTGCTGTGTTGATCTGCCTCATCATCTCCTGTGTTGCTCTGCCGCATCATCTCCTGTGTTGCTCTGCTGCATCAACTGCTGTGTTGCTCTGCCGCATCATCTCCTGTGTTGCTCTGCCGCATCATCTCCTGTGTTGCTCTGCTGCATCGAATGCTGTGTTGATCTGCCTCATCATCTCCTGTGTTGCTCTGCCTCATCATCTCCTGTGTTGCTCTGCCTCATCATCTCCTGTGTTGCTCTGCCGCATCATCTCCTGTGTTGATCTGTTGCATCATCTGCCGTTGTCATTGCCGTGTTAACCTAATGTGGAAATGCTGCTCCATTACTCACTGCAACACTGCTATATATCAACCACTGTGGCATCGCTACATTAACCACAGTGGTACTGTAGCATCAACCGCTCATTACATCGCTGATCCGTCACCCACTGTGTTATTGCTACATCAATTACTGTAATCAATACAGGAGTAACCACTGCAGTAAACCACTTCAACCAGAGTGATGTTGCTTCAGTGGACACTCTGTTGTCGCCACATCCACCACTGCGACATTGCAACATCAACCAATATTGCATCAAACTGCTTCATTCTTAAGACAAGAAATGTATTATTACTACATCAACCAATGTTTAAACATCAACCACTGTATCATCACGTACATCAACCAACATTTATACATCAACCACTGTATCATCACGTACATCAACCAACATTTATACATCAACCACTGTATCATCACGTACATCAACCAATGTTAATACATCAACCACTGTATCATCGCGTACATTAACAAATATTTATACATTAACCACTGTATTATCTCGTACATCAACCAATATTCATACATCAACCATTGTATCATTACGTACATCAACCACTGTATCATTACGTACATCAACTACTGTATCATTACGTACATCAACCACTGTATCATTACGTACATCAACTACTGTATCATTACGTACATCAACCACTGTATCACTACGTGCATCAACCACTGTATCATTACGTACATCAACCACGGTATCATTACGTACATCAACCACTCTATCATTACGTATATTAACCACTATATCATTACCTACATCAACCACTGTATCATTACGTACATCAACCACTGTATCATTACGTACATTAACCACTGTATCATTACGTACATCAACCATTGAGGCCATTACTACATCGCTCGCTGTATCATGCGTGCGTCACAGCTCTGTCATTGTTACATCAATCACAGCGTTGCCACAACATCAACATTCGTGTTATTCCTAATTCAACCACTGCTTTATTGCTACATCAACCACCATGGTGCTACTGCATCAAAGCGTATTGCACTGCTATATCAATCTAACTGTTTCACAGCTACATCAACTACAGCATCATTGCTACATCAACCACTGTATCATTGCTATGTCAACTACATTATCATTGCTACATCAACCACTATTATTGCCTCATCAACCACTAATATTGCTACATCAACTACAGTATCATTGCTACATCAACTACAATATCATTGCTACGTCAACCACCGTATTATCGCTACATCAACCACTGTATCATTGCTACATCAACTACAGTATCATAGCTACGTCAACCACTGTATCATTGCTACATTGACCACTGTATCATAGCTATATCAACTACAGTATCATAGCTACATCAACCACAGTATCATTGCTACATCAACCACTGTATCATTGCTACATCAACCACTGTATCATAGCTACATCAACCACTGTATCATAGATACATCAACTACAGTATCATAGCAACATCAACCACTGTATCATAGCTACATCAACCACAGTATCATTGCTACATCAACCACTGTATCATAGCTACATCAACCACTGTATCATAACTACATCAACTACACTGTCATAGCTACATCAACCACTGTATCATAGCTACATCAACCACTGCATCATTGCTACATCAACCACTGTATCATAGCTACATCAACTACAGTATCATAGCTACATCAACCACTGTAACATTGCTACATTAACCACTATTATTGCTACATCTGTCTCACAGTTGCATCAACCGCTTTTTCATTGCCACATCAACCAACATTGCATTAGCAACAGTGCCACTGCAACATTACTGTATTAACCAGTGGTTCGTCACATCAAGTGTTATGTAGTTGCTACGTCAACCATCGTATTTATGTGATGTTGTCTCGGGCTCGATGCATACATTGATCACAACATCATTGCTACATCATCAATTCGTGTTACTGCTACATTAGCTCCGGTGCTGTGGCTACATCAATCACTGTCTACATCATCGACGGTGTCACTGAAACATCAACGACTACCACTGGTAAACCAACCACTGTGTGTCACTGAATACATCAACCATATATCACTGGGAGATCATTGACTGCATCATCACTTCATCAACCACTGCGTCATGACTACATCAGCTACTATGTCACTGCTACATTAACCACTATGTCACTGCTACATCAACCACTATGTCACTGCTACATCAACCACTATGTCACTGCTACATCAACCACTATGCCACTGCTACATCAATAGCTGTATCATCACTGCATCAACCGGTGTGTCATCACTGGGTCACCGTTCCACTGTATATTGATGTCAGTGGTCAATGATATTCCTCGTTATTCGGTGAAGATATTGAGGGATATTTTGTCTCCTCGTCCATCGAGGGATATTCTATTTCCATATCGTTCGGTGAGGAATATATATATATATATATTTTTTTTTTCATACTATTCGCTATTTCCCGCGATATATATATATATATATATATATATATATATATATATATATATATATATATATATATATATATATATATATATATATATATACATATATATATTCATATACATATACACTCTTTGAGAAACATCGTTCTCTTGGCCCTTCTACTGTATAATGATAGATATACGTGTCATCGCTCAATGAGCAATATTCCAACGCTCAGGAGCAATATATCGTCATTACGTTCTGTGAGAAATATCTTCTTCAGTCGTCATTTGAGGAATATTCTCTCTTTCCATCGGTGAATGAGAAGTATCTATCTCATTGATGTCCCTTTGTGCATTGAGATATTCTTTCGCCAGTGAGGAATATTTCGTGATATCATCATCCACATTTCTTTTGAATGGGTTGATATTCGGTCGTTCTATGAGGAATATCAATATCGCTCTACCATCCAGTGAGAGAATATTCTATCGTACTATCGTCGGCCTTCCAATACATTGCCTTCCGGATGGTTCATGAATATTCATTTCTTTGATAGAATATTCTAGGTTCTCATTTTCTAAAATTTCAAGATGTATGTCTCGTTTTTACAAATAGTAAATATTCTCTTTCCGTTTTCAATTGGTTTTCAATATTTCCTATAGTGCTTTAAGGGAAGTCTTTTCGGATTTTGGATATTTTTTTTTCGTTGGCGTCTCTCTCTGGTACTT
>NC_092239.1:12540819-12565819 GCF_036320965.1 Panulirus ornatus
ACATTTAAGAGGAAGTGTACCAATAAAATCAAGATTTCCCCTTCTTTTAATAAGTAAGGTTTCTACTTGTGTAGTATACATGCAAACATGAGTGTGAGAGGCGAGTGTCTACACTTAAGTCGAGCTTCGCTAAGCTCTCTCTACACGTCCGTGTGTTTGTTGATCACACAAGATGGCTGGCAAGCTTTTTCAGTGGATGAAGAAAACCACATAAAAACAGACCCACGGGTCGAGAGGGAAGGTATGTGAAGAGCTGTGGGAGATGGGGAGGCGAATTGTGTATATCCAACAAGTTTTCGTGATTAGCTCCTCGAGCACGACGGTACGACCCTTGAGCGTTACTGTACGACCCTTGAGCACGACGGTACGACCCTTAAGCATGATGGTGCGACCCTTGAGCACGATGGTACGACTCTTGAAAACGACGGTACGACCTTTAAGCACGATGGTACGACCCTTGAACACGATGGTACGACCCTCGAGCATGACGGTACGACCCTTGAACACGATGGTGCGACCCTTGAGCATGAATCGTACGACCCTTGGGCACGATGGTACGACCCTTGACCATGATGGTAAGACCCTTGAGCACGACGGTACGATCCTTGAGCACGACAGCGCGACCTTTGAGCACGACGGCGCGACCCTTAAGCACGATGGTACGACCCTTGAACACGACGGTACGACCTTTAAGCACGACAATGAGATCCTTGAGGACGCCGGTAAGAACTTTGAAAACGACGGTACGAACGACCTTACGGTATATGATGGCGTGGCATTTGACCAATGGCCAGGCCACTATACCCAGGGGGTCGTAACCACATGCTCAAGGGTCGTACCGTCGTGCTCGAGGGCCGTGCCGTCGTGCTCGAGGGTTTACACACGAAAACCCGTTGGAGAAGTACAGTTCCTCCATCTCCCCCCCCCCCCCCCCCCCTCTCTCTCTCTCTCTCTCTCTCTCTCTCTCTCTCATACCCGTCAACAGTCATCCAAAACTGTTAATGTGTGGTTTCCGTTGATCTTAATAATTCACTATCAGCAACGGAGGCTGTTATGTAGTGATGTCTCTGTTGGCGACGTCAGCAACGGAAACTGTTGTGTGGTGATGTCTCTGTTGATGAAGTCATCAGTAGACGCTGTTGGGTAGTGATGTGTATGTGGAATAAATCTGGTGATGTATCAAGGGTAGAGGATCTATATTTCATTTCTATAGACTGTATTACGAACTTACTGTAATAAGTGTATTTGAAGTTATCATTTATATCGACTGTATCACGAAACTACTGTAATATATGTATTTGAAGTTATCTTATCAGTGTTAAGTGAGTGTTATCTTCTGTGCGATATGCGGGTCATATTATTATTATTATTATTATCATTGTTGTTATTATTATTATTATTATTATCATTATTATTATTATTATTATTATTATTATTATCATTCATTGTACTTAGTCGCTTTCTCCCGCGTTAGCGAGGTAGCGCAAGGAAACAGACGAAAGAAATGGCCCAACCCATCCACATACACATGCATGTAAATAAACGCCCAGACACGCACATATACATACCTATACATTTCAACGTATACATACATATACATGCACAGACATTTACATATATACACATGTACATACCCATATTTGCTGCCTTCATTCATTCCCATCGCCACCCCGCCACACACACACACACACACACACACACACACACACACACACACACACACATATATATATATATATATATATATATATATATATATATATATATATATATATATATATATATATATATATATATATATTTCAGTTTTCCATTACTTTGAACAATGATAGTTTTTAAGTTTCTTTAAAGCACCATCTTTTACATACATTGTCAGAGAGATAATGTCAGTATATATTATCTAATGCCAGTATACAACAGCTTCACATCATTGTTATCGTCCATTTTAATAAGCGGCCAACTATGCCCCATCACTTGCCTTCTGGGATCAAATTGCAAATGAAGATGATGAGAAAAAAAATAAAGAATATAGAATTCATTTTGAGCTCCTCAGGGGCTTGCAGAGAAGTGAGAAGGTAATAGAAAGAAAGAGAGGTGAAGGAAGGAAGAGAGTTTCAAGGTTTCGCCATCTGAAGGAAGAGGATGATATAACGGTCAATCCTAGTGTGGCTCGTCTCTACACAAAAACTATGGGAAGCAGCAGTTGTAGCCAAGCTAGTGCCGAGGAGCCGCCAGGCCTGAGTTTTAGGACATACTCACACAGTTTATAATAATTGGCCGGAATTGGTTGAGATAATGAATCAGTTATTTTTTAACGTATTGAACGAGCTGTGTCTAATTCATTTAAGAATTTGATTTTTGAAGTACGAGACCATATTTCTTGAGGGTATTTCACGGACCTCATCTATCTTTTTCTTTCTTTTTTTTTTTTGAGACGACATTTTCTTTTTTATTCAAATGGAAAAAAAAAATCTTTCTCTCTACGTCTATACTAATCGGGAGTGCGTGACAACTCACAGGTGATTATGTATCATAATTACAGGCGCTAAATTGTTGCACGTGTTTCGATAAATGAACGAACACAGTTTTTACCCACAATTAATCATTATTTTTTTTTTCCCCATATTACGAGAGAGAAATGACTTGATAGTATGACCTTTGTTGTACTATGGTACAGTGGGTGTTGTAGCCGCAGTGGGTGTTGTAGTGTGGTACAGTGGGTACTGTAGCCGCAGTGGGTGTTGTAGTGTGGTACAGTGGATGTTGTAGCCGCAGTGGGTGTTGTAGTGTGGTACAGTGGGTGTTGTAGCCGCAGTGGTTGTTGTAGTGTGGTACAGTGGGTGTTGTAGTCGCTGGTGTTGAACTGTGGTACAGTAAGAAATGTAGCCAATTTGGGCATTGTCGTAGTGTGATACAGTTGCTACTGTAGTCGCTATGTTTATTTTGTAGCCTGATACAGTAGGAACTGTGTTTGCTTTGGCTGTCGCTGCTGTAGCGTGGTACAGTAGATACTGTATCCACTACGTGTGTTGCTGTAATCATCTTGAATTTACAATATACCTTTTGTCACCAATTTTTTTGTGTCTTTCCTTTGCTGTTCAGTCTCTCTGTTATGCCAATTTTCGTGTTCAGCAGAACTTTAAAAAAAAGAAAAAAATAATATAAAGCAATTTGACCAATAACGAGATCTGTTAGCAATGAACATAATTACCTTGTTGAATATGTTAATCAGGAGATAAGAATAATCAATAGGATTTAATTTGGTGATTATGGAATTATTACCTGTGACAGATGGGACGATTTGATACGTGTATAATTCAACAGCCATTTATCACTCGTGAATTAGTATTATTCCAGGCACACACAGAGAACAGAGTTGGCTAAACTGTTCACCGAGAAATCAGTGAACACATCCGATTGATCAAGGGACATATCGCTGTACATCTCAATTAATCCGTGTGGCAGATGTGGTTAATGTATTTATCATGTCACCTGGTCGTGCTAACGTTAAGAAAGGGAATCAAGGGATGAAAGACGTGGGTTAGGAAACCGCTAAGGATGATGAAGGGAATCAGTGATAGCGGGAAAGGGGGAACTGCTAAGGGCAATGTAGGAAAGGGGGAACTGCTAAGGGCAATGTAGGAAAGGGGGGACTGCTAAGGGCAATGTAGGAAAGGGGGGACTGCTAAGGGCAATGCTGGAAAGGAGGACTGCTAAGGGCAATGTAGGAAAGGGGGACTGCTGACGGCAATGCAGGAAAGGGGACTGCTAAGGGCAATGCAGGAAAGGGGAACTGCTAAGGGCAATGCAGGAAAGGGGAACTGCTAAGGGCAATGCAGGAAAGAGGAACTGCTAAGGGCAATGCAGGAAAGGGGGGACTGCCAAGGGCAATGCAAGAAAGGGGAACTGCTAAGGGCATTACAGGGAATCAATATTAGTGGGAAAGGGAACAGCTAAAGAAGATGCAAGGAATCAGAAAAAGGGAATTATAATGAGGTTATATTGTTAGCAATCTTCAGCTTCTTATCCTACAGCGACCCTCCGTTTTTTGTAAATACATTTCTCTACACGTTGGTCGGATGTAATATATTAATTAAAACGTCCTATTTCATTCGTAAGTATCCCCGGGATCGGCGTGAAGAAATGAACAAAGTCTTAGAGACTTTGCAATACACATGGATGTCATTTCTGCGTGAGATGTCGGTCCGTACCTAACCTATTCCACCCAACACACACAAAATTCTTTCCCTCACCGCTTCCTTTTAAGCAAGATATGTTTTTTTGCAGTGGAGCTTTCGCCTTGAAATTTCGTAAGCATGTAGGTGAAATATATATCTTGTGCCAGGCTGGTTTTTGATGTGGTAGTTTCCCTACAGCTGAAGTAAATGCCAAAAAATGTAGTCAGGGTTGCCTATAGTTTGTGGCCCCGAATCGCAACAAAAAAATTTGGTCTGTGAATATCTAGGTCTGTCAGGGAATTCAGTGTGTGTGTGTGTTTGTGTGTGTGTGTGTGTGTGTGTGTGTGTGTGTGTGTGTGTGTGTGTGTGTGTGTTTGTACAAAAGTGTGTAATTGTCATAGATTTGTACGATAGTATTATAAAGCACGGCTGTATGATCATGTATAAACGCATCGACTTCACTAAATATATGAATACATACAAATGTATAAGTGTAAATGCATATGGATGAAAGTGTAATGCTGTATTACAAGGATGTTTATATTTACGTTGAACAATATAACTGGTAATGTTCAGGTGCTGTATTATGGCACCTGACCCATCATATTCTGGTTTTATGAGAGGAATTCGCGAATATGTATGTATGTGTCTGTGTTCTTATGGGCATATATATATATATATATATATATATATATATATATATATATATATATATATATGTGTGTGTGTGTGTGTGTGTGTGTGTTATCCCTGGGGATAGGGGAGAAAGAATACTTCCCACGTATTCCCTGCGTGTCGTAGAAGGCGACTAAAAGGGAAGGGAGCGGGGGGGCTGGAAATCCTCCCCTCTCGTTTTTGGTTTTCCTAATGAAGGAGCAGAGGAGGGGGCCAAGTGAGGATGTTCCCTCGGAGGCTCAGTCCTCTGTTCTTAACGCTACCTTGCTGACGTGGGAAATGGCGAATAGTATGAAAAAAAAATGTATATGTGTGTGTGTGTTTGTGTGTGTGTGTGTGCTCCCTATGCAAGTTCATTGCAACTGAAATGATGATAATGACATAGTGTGTCAAGCGTGAGCGTCGTGTCAAGGAAACCGTAATAGAAAGAGTGATAATGTTCCAGGTACAACTGAAATGCGTGAGCAGATGAGTGGATACGACGCAAATGATTACATCACAGTCTTATATTACAGCAGGTCGTAATCACGTAGATAGATATGATTACATTTAGACATCATGTGTGTGTATGAGTGTATATATATATATATATATATATATATGTCCCGTATTTTGAAACTTCAGTTGTATCTACACATAACATTACACCCAATTGAGCTGATGTAATCACTCGCTTCTCTAATGAAATCCCTAGCGAGTGGATATCCAATTTGCAGTTTGTATTAATATTGGAGGTTGTGTACAGTGAGAATGAATTAGATGATGCAGAGGATTTACCAAGCGGTTGTTGAGCCGTAATGAGCAGCGGTGTGACTATATTACATGTATATATATATATATATATATATATATTTCTTTTCTTTTCTTTCAAACTATTCGCCATTTCCCGCATTAGCGAGGTAGCGTTAAGAACAGAGAACTGGGCCTTTGAGGGAATATCCTCACCTGGCCCCCCTTCTCTGTTCCTTCTTTTGGAAAATTAAAAAAAAAAACAAGAGGAGAGGATTTCCAGCCCCTCGCTCCCTCCCCTTTTAGTCGCCTTCTACGACACGCAGGGAATACGTGGGAAGTATTCTTTCTCCCCTATCCCCAGGGATGTATATATATATATATATATATATATATATATATATATATATATGATATACTATGTAAAGTCTCCAAACTACAGTCTCTCTCTCTCTCTCTCTCTCTCTCTCTCTCTCTCTCTCTCTCTCTCTCTCTCTCTCTCTCCTGTAACACGATACAGTTTCTACAGATTTTCGAGACGGGAAATATATTCGTTGTAAACTCTACTACAAGTTCCCGTTACCAACGGCTGTCTCAGTGTTCTCAGAATAACGTACGTTCTCCAGGGTGTTCAGTCATTTTCCTGCATTTTACGTCAGGGTCGGACCTGAAGGGAATGATGTTCGTGTGTTTTTAGATATTAACTCCTTGGGTACAACGACTTAAACCCTTTTGAATACTGTGACTTGATCCTTGAGTGCGATGGGGTTCCGTCGTGATGGTGAAGGAGCTAAGTCATTGTTGTACTCAAGGAGTGAAGTCATTGTGCTCAAGGGTTCGAATCGTCGTGCTCAAGGGTTCGAGTCGTCATGCTCAAAGGTTTATGTCGCCATGCTCAAGGGGTTGAGTCGTCTTGGTCAAGTGGTCGAGTCGTCTTGGTCAAGGAGTCGAATCGTCATGCTCAAGGGTTCGAGTCGTCATGTTCAAGGGGTCGAGTCGTCATGCTCAGGGGCTCGAATCGTCATGCTGAGGGGGTCGAGTCGTCTTTGTCAAGGGGTCGAATCGTCATGCTCAAGGGGTTGACTCGTCATGCTCAAGGGGTTCGAATCGTCATGCTCAAGGGTTTCGAGTCTTTATGCTCAAGGGTTCGAATCGTCATGCTCAGGGGTTCGAATCGTCATGCTCAGGGGGTTGAATCGTCTTTCTCAAATAGTTTGATACGTTTGTTGATGGCGGCCTAATGTTCTTGATGGTGGTTGTGGTTTGGTTGTTAGAGGTGGTTAGCCCGTTACTACTGGCTTATTTGTTAGTGTTGGTTTGTTGTTTGTTAGTCGTGGTTCTGTTCTTGGTGATGAGTGAGGTAGTCTCGTTGATGGAGACCTTTTTTCATTGTTGGCGACGGTGCCCAACAGACTGCTGGTGATGACGTGTATATATATATATATATATATATATATATATATATATATATATATATATATATATATATATATATATATATATATATCCTCACTTGGCCCCCTTCTCTGCTCCTTTTACGACACGCAGTGAATACGTGGGAAGTATTATTTCTCCCTGTCCTCCGGAATATATATGTATATATATATATATATATATATATATATATATATATATATATATATATATATATATATATATGGTAAGCTATTTTTTCTAATGCAGCTTCGGTACGAACTGCAAAATTTCTAGCAAATTCCCCAGCTATACTCTAATAACTTTCTAAGTAGTTATGAGCCAGAATGTCATATTGGGATGATATCTGAGCTCTACATTTTCTTGTCAATGAACTCTATCATTAGAAATTGAATAAAACTATTGAGTTTTTCTTCTTATTTCGTCTTTGTTTTGCATTCCGATATGTATTCTGCAGTCAAGTACATTTTTTACTTTAATTCCAGTAAAGTTTTGTCTCCACAACAACACGAAATAGGAAAAAGATGACGGCCATAAAGCTGCAGACATGTTAAGCTACTAAAGCTAAAGACATGTTAAGCTACCAAAGCTACAGACATGTTAAGGCATTAAGCTACAAACATTGTAAGCCACCAAAGCTACATACATACTAAACTACCAAAGCTACAGACATTGTAAGCCACCAAAGCTACAGACTTGCTTTACTACCAAAGCTAAAGACATGCTAAACTACCAAAGCTATAGACATGGTAAGCCACCAAAGCTACAGACATGCCCTGCCACCAAAGCTACAGACATGCCAAGCTACCATGCATGAGTTACGAGGATCCTGAAATCACCAAAGCTACAGACTTATGAAGATCAGAAAGCCATCTCCATCCACTCAGTCATTATCATTACAATTAACTAAAACCAGGATCTATATCAGTAATTAATTCAAACTCCGCAGTGAAGGTAATTAAAAAAAAAAAAGAACTAATGTATTCTATTTCTATCTTGATTACCCTTTGGTACTGCGGTAATCACTCAGAGGACTTGCCAATTAAGATAATAAAGGACGATGTAATCTTAGAGATTAACTTTGCTCTAGATTATATATTACAATACACCTATTTACCACGACGTGACATTATCCGTTACAGAATTCAGTTACAGCATGAACACTCAGCTTATATGATAGCTTCTTCCGGTACAATTGGACTTTATTCTACGTGTCGCATCGTGTGATCATCTTACACATCGTGTAATCACCTTACATATCGTGTGATCACTCTACACATCGTGTGATCACCCTACACATCGTGTGATCACCCTACGCATCGTGTGATCACCCTACACATCGTGTGATCACTCTACACATCGTGTGATCACCCTACGCATCGTGTGATCACCTTACGCATCGTGTGATCACCTTACACATCGTGTGATCACCCTACACATCGTGTGATCACGCGTTGGGTGTTCCCAGCGAAATGACTTTTGATGATCCCAGACGATGAATCGTCATTGAACGTTAGTATCAAATGGTCTTTTCGTATCAAATGGTCTGTTCCTATGGCAAAATAGGAAAGAAAAAGGCCTTTATCTAAGGTCTTATTAGGCGATGGTGGTTTGTTAAAGACCCACTTTCCCCCACCTCCTCCCTCCACCTCAACTTCGCCCCCCACGTCTGCATCTATGGTCTTATCAGGCAATGGTGGTCTGTTAAAGACCCAAATTCCCCCACCTCCCCCCCACCTCAACTTCGCTCCACGTCTGCATCTATGGTTTTATTAGGCAATGGTGGTCTGTTAAAGACCCACTTTCCCCATCACCTCTACTCCCCCCTCCCCAACCCCCACCCCCACGTCTGCATCTATGGTCTCATCAGGCAATGGTGGTCTGTTTAAGACCCACATATCCCCCCCACCTCAACTTCCCCCCCCCCCAACACACACACACACACACACACACACACACACACACACACAGAACACTGTACGAGGTTTC
Organism: Panulirus ornatus; assembly: GCF_036320965.1. Lineage (NCBI taxonomy): Eukaryota > Metazoa > Arthropoda > Malacostraca > Decapoda > Palinuridae > Panulirus > Panulirus ornatus. Next base: position 12,549,825 of record NC_092239.1, read on the forward strand.
TTTTTTTTCTCCTTTGCTTTACACAAGCAAACTGCATTTCTCTTCCAGAGGAAAATCCAGTTCTGTGGTGGTATTTCATGGCGAGGCGCTCAGCCTCCTGTAATCTCCACTTCGGGCAAGGTGTGGTGAGAAAGATAGACGTGTATGAAATAAAGATTTCATCTTTTTTTTTCTTTCCTCTTGCTATCTTTTTTTTTTTATTTATTTCTATATCGAACGTGAATTATCGAAGGTTTGGCTCCGGAGGACTTGGAGACTTGGTTGGATAAGCTTTAAGGCAGGGCAGGGAAGCAGCAGTTGTGGGACAGAATTATTGAAAGCAACGGTGAAAGTTTTCATTTCTTCTTCTTCTTTTTCTTTCATTTTCTTTCTTTCTTTCTGATCTAAGGATTTGATTTGGGATAGGATGCGAATTTCAGTGACGTAACTGGGAATGATGGGAGATGTCTTATCTGTTTTTTTTCTTCATTGCCCAGTACTCTCTCTCTCTCTCTCTCTCTCTCTCTCTCTCTCTCTCTCTCTCTCTCTCTCTCTCTCTCTCTCTCTCTTTCTCTCTCTCTCTCTCACACACACACACACACATAATGTAATCTCTTATCTGTGAGTTAATGTAATCTCTCTTCCTGTGATATAATGCAATATGATATAATGTAATTTCTGTTCTTCGAACATGCTGTAATCCCTATCCCTACGATATAATATATGATATAGTATAATATGAATTCTATTCTAACATGATATAATCCATTTTATAGAAACTGTCGTAAAGAATACAGCGAATGCGTGTGTATGTGTGTGTGTGTGTGTGTGTGTGTGTGTGTGTGTGTGTGTGTGTGTGTGTGTGTGTGTGTGTGTACTCACAAATCAGTCGTAAGACCACCAGAGTCTCAGCTTTATATAGACCATGTGATCCGCGACATCATTCCTCAGACCAAAGCCAAACAAGAAAACAAGAAACTTTGCAAAGAAAACTTTAGACTTCAGGCGCCCGTGTGAACTGCACCACATTGTAATATCCTGCACAGAGAACCAGTAGCATTATAACGCTAGTACTCCACCGTTTTCTTTTCAAACCTCGTCTCATTTCCTTGATTCTAACTCTCTTAGGATTAGATGAGACTCTCTTAGAATTAGATCACGTCTCTCCAGTCAGTTCGATATAGAATAAAGTCTTTCTTTTTTTTTTATGTCGATGTATTGTTGTATGTATTAATTGATTCTCATGTATATTGTATCAACAACAGATATTCTCTCTTTCCAGGTTATGATTGTAGTTATTTCTCTTGTTTTTGTATTGTATCTATGCCTCTGTGCTTCTGTATCCGTCTGTGACACGGGAGGAAAATCATCAGTTGCTCCTGTCTTTGACTCGTAGGTTCTTAGGTCTTTGATTATTTTTTTTTTTTCATGTGAACCAGTTTACGGTGCGAGAGGGTCTGTCTCTTTCCACAGAGGTTCTGAGTGCTGGTCTATGTCCTGTTACCACTGTCGGCAACGAGGTCTTAAGTGGGTCAGAAACCCCCCACGGCCATAGACCTCTTGCTGGCCATAGCCGAGTGCTTGAGTGTGAATTGACGTCAGAACGCTCGTCTCGCTCTAACCTAACTCTCGCGTGGTGGTGATTCGCTTCATCTTGAACCGACGACCCTTATCGGTCATTTGAAGACGACGATGACTTAAGTTGTTTGAGGACAGATTAACTGAGGACGAAAATTTCATTCCTTCCACTATGGCAAGCTCACATAATCCCTTGTAAACGACAACTCCTCGACTATGAAGAACAACTTATTCCTATGACTTCAGTTATGATCTCTCCAGTAAGACGATCAAACACTGTGAGTGCGATTAGAATCCCTCCCGCTCTGGGGTACGATGGCAACCTCGTGTGGTACCATCCTCTGAGCATAATAATATGATACTCACCGAGTATGATAAGGTGATCACATTCCATTCGCGATCTTTGTTTACCTCTGGAACACGGTGGCTTTACCCTCCGAACACCACAACAACACTGTATCCCTTATGGAGTATAAACTTTGGAATACAATCCTTCTTCTACTGAATCGAATGGCTTAAAACAACACGGTGGCTTTACCCTCCGAACACCACAACAACACTGTATCCCTTATGGAGTATAAACCTTGGAATACAATCCCTCTACTACTGAATTGAATGGCTTAAAACAACGAATGTTGAGAACATCTGTGCTGTCTTTGGTATCCGGCTGTGAAGACCCCAATCAGCAAAGGATTGCTTAAACATTGGATATCTGGCTATGTGTCTGCGTGAGTTATATGCTGCCACAGTGGTTGGTATCTACGACGGATCCCTCTTTGTCGATCGAATTCGAATCTGTTCCTTGAGGACACAGAGAGTCTAAGTTAAGATTGTAGAAGTACAGTGCGTGATTCTGTCCGAGCTATAGATGATACACATCTAGATTGGGTACACTGGCAAGTACAGAACGGGAGCTGTGTTAGTAGGGGCCGTCACTTTAACGATAGGAAACAGGATCCGAACCCCCGCACTGCATTACGATGATTAAGAACTAATCATACTTATGTAAATCAGAATTCAGCTATGGAGTAAATTACGTCATCAGACTAGAAATAAGCAGGGACTACTGCACCAGTTTGCTGACACTGTGACTAATGTTGTTGTATTAATCATGGACGACATTTCATTGACGTAGCTAATGTGTAAGGTGTGGGGAGGGGGGATGTATGGCTTTATGATTGGCGTGGTTCTTGTTGTGGGGACGTCCTGAGGCTGTGGGACGACCCTGTCGACCCACAGCCACATAAAGGGACACTGTGGGATGACGCTGTCGACCCACTGCCACACGTAAGGGCCTTGTGAGACGACATTCGACCCACAACCACACGAAAAGACCCTGTTGGGCGGTACTGAAACATTAGAGAGGACTGTGTGGGACCTGATCGACCTACACGAAAAGACTGGTTAGGACGTAAATTTCGACCCATTGACATACGAAAGAACTGTGCTGGACGACATTGCGGACTCACTACCACACGAATCGACCGTGTGGGACGAAACTTTCGACCAACTGCCTCACGAGAGGATCCTACGTGCCGTACATGCAGCTAGTAGTAAGTAGTAGTAAGTCCAGCAGACACTGAAAAAATGCTAATGGAAATTATCGAGTATTGTCGGCTGGGGTCCGACGGTAGGCGTCCTGCTGGAAGGCCCTTCAGCCGCCGAGGGTGTGAGAGTGGCACGGTGCGTGTGGCACAGAGAGAGAGAGAGAGAGAGAGAGAGAGAGAGAGAGAGAGAGAGAGAGAGAGAGAGAGAGAGAGAGAGAGAGAGAGAGAGTGGTGTAGAGCATCAGTGTGGTGAAGAGTGTTCCAACGGTGTGGAGGACATGAGTCTGGTTGCATCTAGCGTTGGAAGCGGTAATGGCTGGCGTCATTGTGTGGTGGGAGAGGGGACGAGAGAGGTAGAGGTAGCACTATGTGAGGCAGTGAGGAGGAGGAGGAGGAGGAGGAATCCTCCTCCTCCTCCATCGTCACTCACCAGTGGTGTCAACTAACTTTCCTATTTCTCCGCCTCCCTTCCTCCCTCCCTCTGCTGGCGTCCTCAGCGGAGCGAGGTGGGCGGGTGTCCGTGTGCATTGGTTGCGGGGGCGTGATCCACGACCAGTACATCCTGAGGGTGGCGCCTGACATGGAGTGGCACGCCGCCTGCCTCAAGTGCGTCGACTGTCACCAGTTCCTGGACGAGTACTGTACCTGCTTCGTGAGAGACGGCAAGACCTACTGCAAGAGGGACTACGTCAGGTGGGTGCTCAGTTGTGGTTCATCTTTCTCTCTCTCTCTTCTACGACATCGTTGAACAAATTCTCTCTGTCTTTCTCTCTCTCTCCCTCTCTTTTTTTCTCTCTCTAGTTCCTTATACCATGCTAAGCTCTCTCAATGAGTCCACTTCCTTGAGTTATCTTCTGTTGGGTCACTATACAGTTATCTTGATTCATTTACCCGAAGTCTTCAGCTGTAGCCAATAGCACTGACCACTTATTTTCTTCGTTCAGATTTCTTTCCTCTTCATTGCGAATAGGTTTATCTGAATCATAAAGGTCTTCAATGCTATCTTAGACGATCTATACACACTATCTTATGGCATCCTGGTGTGCTGTGTCTAACGCAATCTTCCTGAGAAGAGTTCATGAGGGGTGTGTGAGGTGAGTTGGTATGGGGGTCTAGTGTGGTGCTTGGTGGAGGCTGGAATGGGGGTGTTCTGCGTGTGTGTGTGTGTGTGTGTGTGTGTGTAGGTGGAGGATCCTGGGTATACAGATGATTCAGGCAGGAAGAAGGTAGCGGCGGAGACGAGAGGAAATGTCGCAGCCTCTGTCAACACACTGGCTGCCAGCCTATGCACACACTCTCCACAAACTCTCTACCCCTGCCACGCACTCCCCATACCCTCACAAACATTCTCCTTATTCCCATACGATATCTAGATCTCTCATACACTCCATATATATATATATATATATATATATATATATATATATATATATATATATATATATATATATATATATATTATAGACTTCCAATAAAGAACGAGTATCGATTAGTTGAGACGGATGGATGGGTGTTTTGTGTGTTCCTGGATTATCATGAGGCGTTTGCCATCGTATACCACATAGCAAGACAGTAAAGAAGGTGAATCCCCAAGTAGGCAATTGGGAGAGACACCTTCGATGGGTTGAAATCTACTTCTGTAGAAGGGAACAAAGGATAAGGCTAGACGAGCCTATCTGAAGGGAGTTCAAGTGAGCAGCGAGGTGCCACAAGGTTCAGTCTTGGGTCCTTCGCTCTTTGTGATCTGTGTTGAAGATGTGTTCGCCAGGATCGGACTATGAGAGACGTAAAGAATGACGAGTGCACCTCGTCAGGAGACTAATAGAGACCAGCTGTCCCCTGGCAAGTGCGAAATTTGCCCTGAAGTACATGGATAAGGAAATATTCAACAAGCTATTGAAAATCAACTATGGAAAAGACCAGCTTTTGGAATATACTTAGGTAGGTTTGGTCGTCACATAACAAAAGATAAACACATAAACACAGAAGGCCCTGAGGAGAGAAACAAAGATGTTTCCTGAAATAAGAATAGTGATCTACATACAGTCAAAGGTTAGAGGTTATTAATGTGTCTTTAATGGAAAAAAAGTAAGAATAGAGTTGATCACAATCTTCAAGTTTCTTAACCAGTTTGATGATGACGATTGTGACTATCAGGGGCAAGTAATACAGAAAAAACAAATGTTATTTGAAACTAAGAATTAACTTGTTTGAAACTATGCTAAGACATACCGTTATTTATATTCATATATATATATATATATATATATATATATATATATAGGCACAGACTCGCTACATTTCAAAATTCCACATTTGAAAATTTGGTGGATTGAAGAAAAAAATATATAGAAATGATAACATAGAAGCTATTTCACAACAGGAAATTAGGGACTTCTGGGTCGATGTTGGGAATGAAGTTATATATATATATATATATATATATATATATATATATAATTCATCGAGGACTCGTTTATCTAGGGCCCCTTGCAACTCCAAGGCTACGCTCCAATCATCAGCAGGGAGAGGAGGATGAACTCCCTTGAATCACGACGTTTGTGACGACACCCACACTCACTCTCGTCAACTGACGGCTGTACAACCATCCCAAAAGTGACTTTTCACTCGCGGAGTATCACCGTACAGACGGGGTCCACTAACACACACACACACACACACACACACACACGTGTATATGGACACATTCGTTTATCTTTTGATATATCTATCGTTTTGCCAAATATTGTACATATCAGCTTGCCCCACGCTGCCTCCCACAATACTATGCCGCGCTGAGTTTTCAGTGAAAATGTTTTGAGTGCGCTGGGCAGATACGCTGAACTCTTTGGTTGGGTGATTTCCTCGCTAATCCAACACGCTAGGGAGTGGATAGAGAGCTGCCATGTTACTGATACCTGTGCACAAATAATCCTACAGTTTTATGATTTTTCTTTTTTTTTTTAGTTGTATATCTGACTGTATGTTCCTCTCTCTCTCTCTCTCTCTCTCTCTCTCTCTCTCTCTCTCTCTCTCTCTGTCTGTTCCTTTTTCTTCCTGTCCGTCCATACGTTTTTAGAGGTGATATAAGATAAGATAAGATACTTTATTCGTCAAATTGTTATACAAAATGTAATACAAAATGAAATTCGTTTTGGCTTTAGAGCTCCTTAGTAGTTGTAAAAAAAAAGAAAAACATTAAAATATTAACAAGAAATATTGCATAGGTTATTTCATATAAAATGTTACTTTGCTATTGTGTACATGCGATATCAGCTTGTCACCATCCCTATCATGAACCATCACCTACAGTTATCATGAAACTTAAAGCTAGAAGTTATAGTGATGATAGATGATAGATGATACAAATAATAACTAGCAATACCTAGCCCTACCTTGGTCTTATATGATTAGTGAACTAGTTACGTTCGTGACCTCCCTGTTCTGTAATATCTCCAAGACTTCACCTGCGTAATTTCACCCAAAGGACCGCCTAGATTCATTAAATCTTCCGTTATTTCTTTATCTGTTTATTTATTTATTTATCTATATTATCAAAAAGAATTCGCCTCATACGTAAAGCTTGAATTGCAATGATTTTGAGTGACGTAGCTACGTTTGTATGTATGTATGTATGTATGTATGTATGTATGTACCTATGCATTTTTTTTATATTTACTCGCTATCTCCCGCGTTAGCGCGGTAGCGCCAGGAATAGACGAAGACTTGCTTCTCAAGAAGGTCAAGTATGTCACTTTAGCTTTAGCTTTCTCATAGCTTTCTTGTCGTATTATGTCCAGTGTTAACTGTGCCCATATTACAGACTGCCTCTGCACATCATATGATGACACCATCACCCCATATTTCCCTGGAGTTTCCTTTCTTTACCCTTAAGCCTTAATTCTATAATCACATATCTAAGACAGGGGTTAATGGGGAGGAGGGAGTTATAGTTCTATAAACACAACACCCATAAACGTCTCAGTAGAAAGTTAGGGTCGATCTATAACAGTGTTATAATCTCCATCGAGGTGACGCCACTGAGAAATGACCTTCCTCCAGGGGAGGCAGTGCGATAGATCTTAAATCGGTTGATAACATCTGTAATCCAGCGATACTCACGCTGCCGGCATGACAAGGCTCCCAGCGACCGGCTTTATTTTACAGCCGGTTGTATACGGCTTCTGGTCAACCGGCTTACCCGCTCGTCTCTGTCTCGAGAGATTTACAATACGGGATGTGTGTATACGGTGGAGATACGGATGGGGCGTGGTGGTGGTCAGGGCGCCATGCAGGCGTGGTGGTTGTAGTGGTTTTAGGCGTGTAGACACAGGGTGGAGTGCTGGTTGTGGTGGTTGTGGTGGGCATGTAGACAGAGGCAGGCGTGGTGGTTGTGGTAGGGGCAGGTATGTAGACAGAGGTAGCCGTGGTGGTTGTGGTGGTGGGCGGGCGTGTAGACAGAGGCAGGTTTGGTGGTTGTGGTAGGGGCAGGTATGTAGACAGAGGTAGCCGTGGTGATTGTGGTGGGGGGCAGGCGCGTAGACAGAGGCAGGCGTGGTGGTTGTGGTGGTGGGCGGGCATGTAGACAGAGGCAGGCGTGGTGGTTGTGGTGGGGGGCAGGTATGTAAACAGAGGTAGCGGTGGTGGGTGTGGTGGGGGGCAGGTGCGTAGACAGAGGCAGGCGTGGTGATTGTGGTGGGGGGCAGGCGCGTAGACAGAGGCAGGCGTGGTGGTTGTGGTGATGGCGGCGGCGGCGGCGGTGGTGGTGTTAAGCGTGTAGACACAGGGCAGGCGTGGTGGCTAACGTGGAAGGACTGGGAGATCCTCAACCGTGTTTACCCGCGGTCGAAACCCCCCTTGTAGACTGTCTAGGAGATGTGTCGTAGCATCTGTGTGTGTGTGTGTGTGTGTGTGTGTGTGTGTGTGTGTGTGTGTGTGTTTGTGTGTGTGTGTGTTTGTGTCTGAGAGAGAGAGAGAGAGAGAGAGAGAGAGAGAGAGAGAGAGAGAGAGAGAGAGAGAGAGAGAGAGAGAGAGAGAGCGTAAGTCTCCTACATTAGCTGTGGGGCGGGGCGGGGCGGGGCGGGGCGATGGGGGGAGGTTGGGTGGCTGGCGGAAATATGAAGGCAGCGTTGTAAGAGCTGATATTGACTCGGGTTTTCGTTTTCTGTTGATAATTCCCTCTTTCATTTGTAGGATCGTGTGTATACAGGTTTCTGTGTGTGTGTCTGTCTGTGTCTGTTTGTCTGCCTGTCTGCGGGCGTGTCTGCTCGGCCGTGAGTTACTTTGTCTGTGTGGCTGTCTGTCTGTCTGTTCGTTAGAATGTTGATTTGTCCTTGCATTTCTGTTTCACTGCATCGTTTTCCATTGTCTGTCTGTCTGTCTGTTTGTCTGTCTGTCTGTCTGTCTGTCTGTCTGTCTGTCTGTCTGTCTGTCTGTCTGTTTGTTTGTCTGTCTGTCTGTCTGTCTGTCTGTCTGTCTGTCTGTGAGGCAAGCACGTTTCTTGTCAGTGAAGGTCATACACAGACGTTTGCCTGGTACAGATCAACGTTGGAGTCAGCCACATGAGGACAGGACATGGCATTAGTGAGCATGTCCTGGACACGTGTGTGATACAGTAAGGGCCTTGTGATACAGTAAGGGACATGGGAAAAGCCTTGTGATACAGTAAGGGACGCTGGAAAAGTCTTGTGATACAGTAAGGGACATGGGAAAAGCCTTGTGATACAGTAAGGGACATGGGGAAAGCCTTGTGATACAGTAAGGGACATGGGAAAAGCCTTGTGATACAGTAAGGAACACTGGAAAACCCTTGTGATACAGTAAGGGACATAGGGAAACCCTTGTGATACAGCAAGAGATACGGGAAAAGCCTTGTGATACAGTAAGGGACATGGGAAAAGCCTTGTGATACAGTAAGGGACATGGGAAAAGCCTTGTGATACAGTAAGGGACATGGGAAAACCCTTGTGATACAGTAAGGGACATAGGGAAACCCTTGTGATACAGCAAGAGATACGGGAAAAGCCTTGTGATACAGTAAGGGACATGGGAAAAGCCTTGTGATACAGTAAGGGACGCTGGAAAAGCCTTGTGATACAGTAAGGGACATGGGAAAAGCCTTGTGATACAGTAAGGGACATGGGAAAAGCCTTGTGATACAGTAAGGGACATGGGAAAACCCTTGTGATACAGTAAGGGACATGGGAAAACCCTTGTGATACAGTAAGGGATATTGGAAAACCCTTGTGATACAGTAAGGGACATGGGAAAAGCCTTGTGATACAGTAAGGGACATGGGAAAAGCCTTGTGATACAGTAAGGGACATGGGAAAACCCTTGTGATACAGTAAGGGACATGGGAAAAGCCTTGTGATACAGTAAGGGACATGGGAAAACCCTTGTGATACAGTAAGGGACATGGGAAAAGCCTTGTGATACAGTAAGGGATATTGGAAAACCCTTGTGATACAGTAAGGGACATGGGAAAAGCCTTGTGATACAGTAAGGGACATGGGAAAACCCTTGTGATACAGTAAGGGACTTGGGGGAAAGCTTTGAATACAGCACCTGGAAACCATTCAAATACACAGGTTGTCAGGGATGTGTCTGCCGCCTACCAGCACTTGGTCTTTCCCCCCAGGGTAAAGTCAGCAAATTCTCTATCCTAATTCTTTTTACAAATACCCGATGCCTTACATTTACACTCCCCTACCGATTTACAACCATTTACAACGATACTGTATCACCCATTCCCCATACCATTTACAGATATCTTAGGCATGTGTTTCCTGTCTCATCCCCAGTTCATTTTCGCCCCTCCCTCCCTCCTTCTAGCCCTCCACTCCCCTCTGAGGGGAAGGGCCTCTACTTCCCTCCTCCTCCAAACCCTCCACTCCCCTCTGAGGGGAAGGGCCTCTACTTCCCTCCTCCCCCTAGCCCTCCACTCCCCTCTGAGGGGAAGGGCCTCTACTTCCCTCGTCCTCCTAACCCTCCACTCCCCTCTGAGGGGAAGGGCCTCTACTTCCCTCCTCCTCCTCCTCTTCCTCCTCCTGTAACCTCCGGACTCCTCCCCTCTCTCTCTCTCTCGGCCGCACGGTAAAAGAGCCAGCTGCCGGGGGAGTTTTTCGGGCACGGTCTTAACTGGCCGTGATGAAATTTGAGGCGCGATCAAACGGTCTTTTACCGTCTTTGTACGTGGTGGGGACTGTAGTCTGGGTGGGGACTGTAGTCTGGGTGGGAATGTAGTCTGGGTGGGGACTGTAGTCTGGGTGGGGACTGTAGTCTGGGTGGGGACTGTAGTCTGGGTGAGGACTGTAATCTGGGTGGGGACTGTAGTCTGGGTGGGGACTGTAGCCTGGGTGGGGACTGTAGTCTGGGTGGGGACTGTAGTCTGGGTGGGGACTGTAGTCTGGGTGGGGAATGTAGCCTGGGTGGGGACTGTAGTCTGGGTGAGGACTGTAGTCTGGGTGAGGACTGTAGTCTGGGTGGGGACTGTAGTCTGGGTGAGGACTGTAGTCTGGGTGGGGACTGTAGTCTGGTTGAGGACTGTAGTCTGGGTGGGGACTGTAGTCTGGGTGAGGACTGTAGTCTGGGTGAGGACTGTAGTCTGGGTGGGGACTGTAGTCTGGGTGAGGACTGTAGTCTGGGTGAGGACTGTAGTCTGGGTGGGGACTGTAGTCTGGGTGAGGACTGTAGTCTGGGTGGGGACTGTAGTCTGGGTGAGGACTGTAGTCTGGGTGGGGACTGTAGTCTGGGTGGGGACTGTAGTCTGGGTGAGGACTGTAGTCTGGGTGGGGACTGTAGTCTGGGTGAGGACTGTAGCCTGGGTGAGGACTGTAGTCTGGGTGGGGACTGTAGTCTGGGTGAGGACTGTAGTCTGGGTGGGGACTGTAGTCTGGATGGGGACTGTAGTCTGGTTGGGGACTGTAGTCTGGGTGGGGACTGTAGTCTGGGTGGGGACTGTAGTCTGGGTGGGGACTGTAATGGCCGACAGCAATATAGCAGGACCGGAAAACCTTCTCCCAGCCCAACGAAATAAAACTACAAAATACAGTGAAAAAAAACACATTATATAACGGAGTGTGTTAAACATCACGAAAACGATTTAAAAAGAGTAAAAAAAAAAAAAAGTTCCTCTTTATTTCTCTCTCTCTGGCTCCTCCACCATTACGAGAATCAACTATGTCTAAATTTCACACTGGTACAGCAGGGGCGAGCAATGGCATCATCTGATAACGAAATACCAGGTTGAAGATAGAGTGAGGTGAGCATCGGTGTCGGAGGCATGTAAGTGAGGGCGCTTCTCGCCACAGCGACATCTGCAACAACTGCCTATACGACATGTTTACCACCCGCCCGTGCCGCGCTGCCACGGTGTACGACAAAACCAACAGCCCCCCCCAGCTCAAGTTTCCTTATTTCATATAATATTGTGTTTACGCTTCCCGTGAATAATCCCTCTTTGATTAGAGAAATAATTCTCTTTTGAATTAATGCTGATATATTTCTTTTGATTAAATGGAACTCGAGGCAAAACCTAACGAAAAATAAGAATTGTAAGAAAATGTTAAACTGCGCGATTTTATAGAAATCATTGCTCAGGTTTAAGACATCCAAGACGTATGAATTTCATGCCACAAGGTGATAGCTTCCTCTAGTGTCGTTTTCTCGATTATAAGTAAGTTGTCTGAAGCGGCGTGGTTCATGATACTTAAGGTTACTTACAATGTTACTTTTACGTTTAATTCTTAAAAGATACCTCGAATAACTAATCTTTGCATGGTTTAGTAATACCCTCGAGACAGCAGTGACTAAAGCCCCAGCCTCACGAATCGGTTTGTATCTATCTATCTATCTATCTATCTATCTATCTATCTATCTATCCATCTATCTATCTATCATCTATATATATATATATATATATATATATATATATATATATATATATATATATATATATATATATATATATATCCTCCGTTATACTAACATTGTGGTTTTTATATGTACTTTTAATATCCTTGGACCTATAGGTCTTATCTTGATTGTATTTGGTAATATTGGCAGAAATGATACCTGTAAAACAAAAGGAAAGCAGCAAATAACATGGCAGATGGGAAGGGATATTTGATGACAAGTGACAGCTGGAGAGTTCATAGGGCGAGAGGCGTTTGATTTCACTCTTCCCTTCCTAGGATAGATGTGGACTTGGAGTACCTAAGGTATGAGGCAACGAAGCTCCATTCGATATGGAATGGCTGTTCAGAGGAAGAGAATGGTATCAGCATCTGGGCAACGTGCTCAACTCTTAGGAAGGAGGTTTTGTGATGAAATAAGGTATATGGCTGTGCTCAACATGTCTGTATCACTGCAACATGTTTATATCATTGCAGAGTTGCAGTGTGGTGATTTGAAATGAAATAGTCGGAGACGAGTGAGATCCAGAAAGAAACATAGGTTGAAAAACAGCATTTTTATATCAATGAATTTAACCAAGTTCCGTTTATCCCCACTCGAAGATGCTACCCAGGTCCGAAATAAGAGGAGGAAAGTTCTTCGCTGGGAAAAAGAATCGAATGTTAGAGTCATGAGGGAAGGGAATGTGTCCTGTATTATGTAAGGTGGAATCATCAGCGCAAAGGCGAATAGGATTCATGGCTGAAGTGAGGTAAACTATATAGGAAAAGGAAAAGAGCAGGCCATAGGACAGAAGCCTCGTAGACACCACTGTTGGCGGGATGAGAGAGAGAGAGAAATGACTCCATTAACGATGCTCACGATGGAACGACTAGACAGGTAGTAATAAGGATAAAGGAAGGAAGTTAAGAAAGCAAACACTGATGCCCAACCCTGTCAAATGTCTTGGAGATTGTTGTGGGCCGTAACAATAGATTCATCGAAATCCATGAAAGGCTGAGGCCAGAGGCGAGTTATACAGGAGAAGTCACCAGCGGAAGCTGCATTGCGAAAGATGTGCTGGTGGTCTTAAAGAAGGGAATGAGATTCTGCGTTAAGAAAAAAAACGTAAAAGTTATAGAGAACTTGAAAGTGCTTTGGAGATAACAAACTAGAGATATGGGACGATAGTATGAAAAAAATTATGTCCTTTCTTAGGGGCTGGGATGCATTATGGCACGCTCCGAAGAAGGGTAATGCTGGGTCATTAGCAGAGACGAAGTGATGAGGAAGAATCGTACACTACATGAGGACATGAGGAGGGAGGTATGTCATCCGGACCATACAACTCGCCCATCTGTAACTGGAAGAATCCTTGTAACACCTTCCAAAAGAGGCAACATGGGGTAGGGCTTAGCGTGAGGATATGCTGGTGGAGGGGAGTTAATGAACTATGCGCTGAATCATCCACGGAAATGTTAGAGGAAAATAAGGTGCCGAAAGGAGCGGTTTGATAAGTTGAGGCGTTAGGTTTTGCTCGGGTCGGAAAAGAGGGAGGAAAGGCTGAATTGCAGGAGTTAGTAACGATGGTTTTAGCTAAGGACCAAAGAGTTTCATCACGCGAAGAATTGCTTTGCCATGATTTTGAGCTCTGAGAAATGAAGGCAGAATGAGATCCACGAAAGAAGAATCTTATAGCCTGACACGGTCTGCTCCTGACGCAACGTGCGTCAGAACAAGAGCGATCAAACCATAATTAGTAGGATCACACCCTAGTATAGATAACCTCCGCTAAGCAGTCAACACAGCTGGAGGCATCGCAGCCAGCGAAGCTGTACTCTACCCTAAGAAAAGCCGGTATAAAAAAACGCACAAGGAAATCTGCGGAAACTTCCCAGAATGCCAAAGTTGGCATAGCGTGAGGGGAAGAGGTGAGCCGATCTGCCTAATTGTAAATGATAGATATGAGATTATGTCTGGAACACCTCACGCCTCTATTCTTCACCTCCCTCCCGTCCCAAGGAAGGTGTTGGAAGTTACGAGTGTTTATGTTGTCCTCAAAACATTCCTTGTGCTTTTATCGCGGCGGCAATATAGTTGTCTTTCATTAATCGCTCTGTTGTGTGTTTGTAAACATGCTGGTGTGTGTTTCCTGCCCAGGACGAGCGTTTCAGAGACGCTCTCACGGAATGGACCGACTCAATCGTTCTGGGAGAGCAGATTTATCAGGTAGTTGATAACCAGATGCCTCTGATTCGTATCGATTCTTGCATTCCTTGGCGATCGGAATCCAGAGAGAGAGAGAGAGAGAGAGAGAGAGAGAGAGAGAGAGAGAGAGAGAGAGAGAGAGAGAGAGAGAGAGAGACGGTGGCTCAACCCCTCCAACAGAGCTAGTAATAGACTGACGTGTGTGTGAGGCAGGTACAGTCAGCGGTATGGTACCTCGTCTCGTGGTGTACCATCGACCCATTCTTTTCTGTTTTAAGCGACATAAATTCACCGGATATTGTTTATGTTTGCGCGTAGTGGAGGATTTGTCAAAAATGAAATTGTTAATCTTGCTTCCAACACGCTTACCTTCACGGCCAAATTGCAGATTTTCTGCTTATAACGTTCGCTTATAATAATACAGTGAAGAAATGTAATTATTGACCTCTAAATAACACTAAGTCTTCAATAGATTTGTTATCTTACTGCTTCTAACTGACGCTGGTCGACAGCGAAAGAGCAGTAAACCATTCCTTGTCACTAACAAACTAGCATCCAGACCAATTCTAAACTGCTTTGCTCCTAACTGCCAGTGATCTCCAGTGACATTGCTAACGTGATTTAGACTAACCTCAAACATGCTCCTTTGCCTCATTTCTCAATGTCAGTAACCCCACGCATTCCATGATCTTTTCAAACACTGTAGTTACGAAGGCGAGTAACGCGCCCAAGAGAAATTGCCCAACCATTAATTTGCGACGTACATATATTTTTTGTGCTTGATCTCGGGACCTGTGAGCAACAGGGATTTATAGTGTTGATAAACAAGGGATCTTAACATTTATAGTCCATTGGTTTGTTGGTTTAGTATTATATTACCACTCCTGGTCATACCAACGTTCATCTAACATAGCAATATTTTTTATTTAACTTCTTTAGGGCTATGGTGCTGATGGTAATAATACGTTGTGTTAATGTGTATAAGAAGTAGTTGAGTGAGTACAGTATTTCTAAATGTGAGAACTTTTATTTCTTCTTAATCGTTTGTTAGGTATTGTCTTTCATGATGTCTGACGATGTCTGAGTGTTGTAGGGTGATGGGGTCTGAGTGTTGTAGGGTGATGGGGTCTGAGTGTTGTAGGGTGATGGGGTCTGAGTGTTGTAGGGTGATGGAGTCTGAGTGTTGTAGGGTGATGGGGTCTGAGTGTTGTAGGGTGATAGGGTCTGAGTGTTGCAGATGATGGGGTCTAAGTGTTGTAGGGTGATGGGGTCTGAGTGTTGTAGGGTGATGGGAGTCTGAGTGTTGTAGGGTGATGGGGGTCTGAGTGTTGCAGATGATGGGGTCTGAGCATTGTAGGATGATGAGATCTGTATGTTGCAGAAGAGGATGGGGTTCTGAGTGTTGGAGGAAGCAGATCGGAACTTCATAAGTACGTTGAAAACACTATTGATTTAACACACGCTTTCAACATGATACATTTTGCCTAAAATTTCTGTATCATTTTGGATAAAAACCGAACCAGTGTCAAGAGTTCTGAAATATATGAATAGCAACACTGACGTTTTGACCACTGAACCCTTATTACGTCTCTTAAAAAAACGCATGATCGAACCTCTCAAACACTCACTTCAGAAGATCATGCATTTCATTTTGATGTCATATCAATTTACAGAAAATTATTGGTTTAGCTTACGTTTATGACGAAAACAATTTTGCCCCTTGAGATGTATCGTGTTTGAAGAGGCTCCTATTGAATGTTATCGTATGAACAATCAAATGATTTAAAA
>NC_092239.1:12570819-12610819 GCF_036320965.1 Panulirus ornatus
GGACGTGTAAATAAAATGGTTTATAGATTAACTGATAATGTTAGATAAACGAGTAAAACAATTTGTAAATCACCAGATGATAATTGATCAACTGGTAGATCATTTTGTAAATGATCAGATAAAGGCCTCATGAAGGAGTATATTTTGTAAATCGTTAGCCGATGAGGCTTCGAAAACGATTGAATCAGTTTGTAAATACAACAGCCAATTTTCAGTCATCTCTCATATAAGTGGCTGCTTGTTTACGAATAAGTTAAATGAATCTGTACTTCATCAACTACTTTTTGTCAAACGAGCAACTCAGTGATGAGATAAATACGTAAATAAAAATTATTTGCACCAAAAAATGTTCCTTCTCTTTAAAGAACTTTCATTTTTTAGCAAAAGCGACCATTTTGAAAGATGCTCTTGGTTTTCGGACACAAATTTGAAAAGTGACCAAGGGGATCATGCCCTCCGAAGTTTAGTCCATATTGACTCAATAGTTTCAGGGACAATGATGGAAATGTGAAAAGTTTAACGGATGGATTATTGCTAATAATAGCGGCCATCTTGGATAGCGATCGGGGTCACCAGACGCAAAATCTTGAAAAGAAACCACCGGAGGACCATCCCCGCTGAGGAGGGGTTCACATTGGTCTTGTAGTTTTAGAGGAAAAGACCAAGATGCGAGAACTTAGCTGACGTCCAACGGAAGCTTAAGTTATGGCTAGGTGAACTAAAAAGGAGGAATCCGATGCTTGTAAGAAAATCTATCCTAACCACAGTCGAACTAACGTTTCAATTGACTATATCCTGTCTAACAATAGATACAAAAACTACAAAAAAGGAAATTTATATTGTTCTTCTCAAAGTAAGGTTTTGAATGAAGTCGTATCCTAATTACTGAACGTACAAAGTGGTAGTAGATATCTTGTTGCAGATGTACCCTTGCTAACGATGCAGCACGGTAAGTGTAGTTCAATCTTATTTTCTGTTTAATGTTCTTTCTTTTTAAGGGAGAGAGACAGTTGTTGTCATGGGACTACCCCTTACCCAGTGGACAAAAGATAATGTCCTTCATGTTGGACGAAGTGGTTCTGGGACACTCATCCATCCACCTCCTTCACCTATCCATTCTCTAAGAGGACCTCCCTATCCTTGCTCCTTCACGGTATCTATCCATTGAGTGAAGCCTCTTATCCTCTAACCCTGGCGCAGTGCATTTACTAAGTGGAACCCTCTGCACCTTGGTGCTCGACAGCGAACGTCAGCTAAAGTGGAACTCTTTACCCGTTTGGTGCTTGACACTGAACATCAGCTAAATTGGTGCTTCTTACCATGATGCTTGATGCTGAACATCAACTTAAGTGGTACCCTTCCACCCCTGATGTTTAGCTCTATGTTAACCCACAACCCCGTTACTCAACCCTACCCCCGAACACCTGTTAACTGGCTCATCCCTCCTGCAGGACGTGTTACGCCGCTAACTGCCGCCCGGACGCCCTCATGAAGGAACAGCTGGTGGAGATGACGGGGCTCTCGCCGCGCGTCATCAGGGTCTGGTTCCAAAACAAGCGCTGTAAAGACAAGAAGAGATCCCAGCTCATGAAGCAGATGCAACAAGAAAAGGTATGGGAGGTGAGCCGAATCCATTTTTTAATTGGTAGGATCTATTCTAAGATTAACCCTTTGGGATCAGTGGGTGAGAGTATGAGTGTGGCGGAGGAGGCATGACACTCCAAGGTAACTTACGAAGGGAGAAGAAGGTGATAGTGTGATTTGATGGAGAAGGTACTATCTTCAAGGTCACTTTTTTGAAGGTCAGTGACATCGCAGACTGGGCTGAAAGAGTGGGGGTCTTACATTAGAATTAGAAGACCAAAAAAGTTAGAACGACTGACAGAATTCTCAACGTTAAGGAAAGGATGGGAGACTAGTTCATGTCCTAAAAAAACTGTGTTGTGAGTGAGTCCACGAGATGGAAGTGCTAAGACGGGGAAGGAGGAGGAAGAAGAAGAAGGAAAAGAAGAAGGAGAGGCGAGGTGGGAGGTCAATGTGAGAGGAACTATGTGTGATGGAGAAGTCTTCTGGCGAGTGCCAAATGCCTGGTGTGTGTGGTGGTGATCTGGGTGGCCGGCCCTCCGTCCTGCATAGCGGTAGAGCTGCAGCAGCAGCCACCTCCGCGTCTCGGGTGGAGGAGACGCAGCAACAACGTCTCTATCCTCCCCTGTCTATAATGTCTTTCTGTCTTGCCTGTCTGTCCGTAGAATTATCTGCCGGTATTCTGCAGAGAGAGAGAGAGAGAGAGAGAGAGAGAGAGAGAGAGAGAGAGAGAGAGAGAGAAAGTCTGTTTATATCTTTTTCATGTATTTGTGTCTGTCTATCTGTCTGTCTCACCTTTCGAATAGACACAGACACACACACACACGCGTCTCCAACTCATAATAACACATGGAATCGATGTAGACCATTTCACAACATGCGCTCGGGGTCTTAAGTCACTGGTCACCAGTCATATGGTTCTGGATTCTATCCTCGAGTAGACACACACACACACACACACACACACACACACACACACACACACACACACACCTCAGCAGATGTCACCCCGCCACCTTTCCTCTCTCCAGCCTCCTACGGTATAATGAGGATGTCACATTGGTTCCTCCTCCCCTCCATCTCCTACAGTATGCTTCAAAGCGTCACACTGCTTCCTCCTTCTGATGTCACCAGATGTATTGAGAGACCCAGAGCAACATCACATGGGAAGGAGAAGAGCACAGTGCGGACGTCAAGACGTCCTGAGGTCTACTGTAGGAGGTTGCAGTGTGATGTCCTGAAGTCTACTGTAGGAGGTTGGGTAGACGAGGAGGAGGAGGAGGAGGAGGAGGAGGAGGAGGAGGAGGAGGAGGAGGAGGTTGCTAGGGTTTGAGTAGGAGGGGGTGACGTCTGGATGATGGTCTCAAAGGGGTGTGGTAGGAAATCCGGGTGATGTCAGGAGGGTTGACTTCGGAGGTAGGGTGACATCATAGGGGTGAAGTAGGAAGCAGGATGATGTCAAGGAGTTAAAAGAGGAGGAAGGATGTTATCGTGAGTGGAAGGAATGAGACAAGGTGAAGAAAATAGGTTAGATGCCGTGTCAAGGTGAGTGAGGAGGGAGCTAGAGTGAGTGAGGTCGAAAGCTAAGGAGAGTGAGCAGAAACTAGGATGTGTGAAGTAAGAGCTAGGGTGAGTGAGGCAGAACCTAGGGTGTGTGAAGTAGGAGGTGGGGGTGAGTGAGGCGGGAGCTAGGGTGAGTGAGGTAGAGCCCAGGGTGTGTGAAGTAGGAGGTCTGGGGTGAGTGAGGCGGGAGCTAGGGTGAGTGAGGCAGAGCCCAGGATGTGTGAAGTAGGAGGTGAGGGTGAGTGAGGCGGGTGCTAGGGTGAGTGAGGCAGAACCCAGGGTGTGTGAAGTAAGAGGTGGGGGTGAGTGAGACGGGAGCTAGGGTGAGTGTGGCAGAACCCAGGGTGTGTGAAGTAGGAGGTGGGGGTGAGTGAGGCGGGGTGCTAGGGTGAGTGAGGCGGGAGCTAGGGTGAGTGGTCCTGCCTGACAGGGACAGACGAGAGGACGCGGTATTCTCTGAGTAAATGTAAACACAGATGCCACGTGGGTGCCGAGCGGAGGAGTGGGTGGGTTGGGGTTGGTTGGGGAGGGAGGAGGAGGTAGTAGTGGCCGAGGGCGGAGGGTAGGTGGGTGGGGAAAGAGGGTGGCGGAGGTGGAAAGGGGCTTGCTTGGGTGGCTGAGGATGGGTTGGGGTGTGGGGCTGCTGCTGCTGCTGGCAGGGTATGGCCGAGAATGGGCACGCCTATGTACAGACTTACAGTTATATACAATCGTATTGCAACTTGTCTTACATAGGAAAAGACACTTTCTTGTATACATGTATTCGTATGTACGGAAGGGACAAAGGGGGGCAGGATGCGAGAGACGCCCCCGGAGGACGTGGTCGCAGACGAAAGTAAATCACACACACACACACACACACACACACACACAGACACACACACACACACACAGTAGGATTCAGGTGGCGGCCTTGTCGCACCCCCCCCCCCCCCCCTCCCCCGGCCGTCCGTCCGTTCCCTCTAGCGCCACCCGCTAAAGTAAGCAAGTCCGCCGCAAAAGCCGCTAATTTCACGCCCAGGAATTTCGCGCTGAAAATCTTCTCGTCGGCGGGGTGTCCCCCGCATATCAGATAACGCTTTACATTTTCTAGTCGGATACGAGCCAAGCCACACTTTTTAGGCAACATCAATGGGGCCGTCCGCCCGCTGTGTTTGACCGACAATTCAACTCTAAAGACCCAAGTCATTAGGACCAGAGTCAATATTTGTCGGAAAATCTCCGGCGCGGGCTTTTGATCAGATAACCAGCCCGGATTTTTTTTTCGCTGGGTTGGCAGCGGTGGGTGTAATCAGAGATGGTGGGCATTTCAACAGCTCCGTGGTCAGCGGCGCAGCAGTAATGGACTTGCTGTGCGCTGACGACAAGACACACGCAGCAGCAGCAGCAGCAGCAGCAGCAGCATCCCCTCCTCCCTCCCAGCGGCGGTATTGATCGCTCAGCACACTAGGGGGAGAGGGGGAAAGGGGGGGCATAGAGGGACACTATGCTCACATGTTTTTTTAGCGCGTGTGTGTGTGTGTGTATATATATATATATATATATATATATATATATATATATATATATATATATATATATATATATATATATGTATATATATATATATATATATATATATATATATATATATATATATATATATATATATACATATATATATATATATATATATATATATATATATATATATATATATATATATATTTTTTTTTTTTTTTTTTGGTGGTGGGGAGAAGGGAGGGAACGTATTTTTGAACACGATGGTAGACCGTCCTTGAGCACTGTAGTCAGACGCCCTAAGCACGAGGGTACAAACCTTTCAAAACATATTGGTGGACTGACTCTCTTCACCTCATCCTCGAGGGTCAGGTCAGAGGTCACGCGAATGTTAAAAGCGTAAGGATGGCGGGCACGAATATTTGAAAACGTCTCAGGGGAAAAATAATTTCGTTGATCTCATTTGTAAGGGGAAGAATATACACTTGGGCCTGAGCGGTTGAACAAAATAGGGTCAAATGAATCGTGTTACAAATATTATAGAGAACAGGACACAGGAAAGTTGAAATTGAATAGTGTACTATATCTACATCATAATGGACTAAGAGGGTGTTTGATCCTTTAGAATTTCCTGGACTCTTAGTATTTGCTAGGAAGGTCTGTCATCAAAGAAGGATTCTTGCAATACATGTTTCGCATCCAGCAGCACCAACACACACGTATGTTGGCACAACTCTGTGTCATCGGTGTCTTTATATTTTTTTCATATATATATATATATATATATATATATATATATATATATATATATATATATATATATATATATATTTATTCACCATTTCCCGCGTTAGCAAGGTAGCGTTAAGAACAGAGGACTGAGCCTTGGAGTACCCTCACTTGGCCCCCTTCTCTGTTCCTTCTTTCGGAAAACTAAAAACGAGAGGGGAGGATTTCCAGCCCCCCCCCCCTCCCTCCCCTTTTAGTCACCTAAAATTTTACGACACGCAGAGAATAAGTGGGAAGTATTCTTTCTCCCCTATCCCTATATATATATATATATATATATATATATATATATATATATATATATATATATATATATATATATTGGAAGGTTGAATGGATATGAAGTTGAGATCGGAATAAATTGAAAAAAGGATTTTTTTTTCCTCAGAAAGTGACAGAAATATGAATGCAGAGTTCCAGAAAAAAGGACCTGGAATTTTTCTGATTAAACTGAAACTTCCAAACTTTACACATTGAAGCAAAAGTCACCCCGGTACATGAATATATTTATGATCCAGAGTTAGAATAAAAAAAGGAGAAGAAAAAAGAATTGGGGAAAAAGAAATGAGCTGTACCTGCGCGCAAGGGAGGAACTTAGTTAAAGAAAAATCTATAGAGCTGTGCTGTTGCTAACTATTGTGACCAAAGTTTGATAACACGATTATTTAAAGTATGGGAAACCATCACAACAGAAAATGAAGCCTGGATATCTACTGGAGAAAAACAAAAATATAAGAAAAGTTAGAATAATATTCACGACAAAATAATGGAAGCGAAAGTTATGAAAGCATCGTGGCAAGACATGGAATGGGATTTAGAGAAAGTATATGAAGCTATCAAAGTAAAGCAGGAAAGTATTTAATGAGAAAACTCCAGACTATATCATGACAAACTATACGAAAATATTCGGGCGAAGTGTGAAAGAATGAAAGTATAACAAGTAAGAAATGAAAGAATAACAAGTAAGGTATAAAAACATAACAAATAAAGAATGAATGAATAACAAGTTATGAAAGCATAACAAGTAAGGAAAGAAAGACTAACAAGTAAGAATTATAACAAATAAAGACTGAAAATATAACAAGTAAGTTATGAAAGCATAACCAGTAAGAAAGAAAGTATAAGTAAATAAAGAAATTATAACAAATGAGGAATACAAAACAACACAGAACAAAATCTAAGCAAATCATATCAAAGTATTAAAGCAAAGACAAGAATAAAATATCTGTTGAAGCAAAAGTAAGAAAGATATTACAGCAGAACATGAAACGTGAAACGCAAAAGTATCAAACGAAACAAACAAACAAAAAATATTATGAAAGAACATAGCAAGCAAATAGAGAACAACATAGGAAATTATATATCAATCATGCATATACGATAGATCAACAGGAAAGTAATAAAGCAAAGATAAGGAAGTATGTAATAAAGAGCATTAGAGTAATAAAGCAAAGATAAGGAAGTATCAGAGGAAAATACAAGAAAGTAATGGAATGGGAAAGTAGAAAGCATTCACGCGGTTCTCGAAAAATATATATAAACAGCGGAAAAAATATTTCAATAAAAATCAAAGAAAAAATAAAAATAGAAAGAAAAAAAAAAAGAATATATGATGTTGAAAATCCCTTTAGCAAGATTAAAGTATTCGAGCATAAAAAAAAACTTTTGGACAGTATAACTCGGGAAGTATTACAAACTTTGGGAAGTAATACTTTGCTGGGGTGATCATCCGTGACGCCATGACAAGTCTGAAGATTTCAAATGCTTGAAAATCTTAAGAAACGTAAGGACGTGTCGCGAAAGTATTAATATACTTTTCCTTTGCGACAAGGGAAAGTAATTTGACAAACTTGGAAAACTCAAAGTTTTAGTACTTACTTCCTTGGGGACGTCATGATCGCATATTTATATGAGATACTTGAGATGAGGTGGGGGGAAAAGTATCATTTAGTGTGAAAAGTATAAAGAGTATTATTTGAAAAGCGACTCGGGTCGAGTGAGCGAAGTATTATAACAGATGCCTTTCGGGGAAATATAATGGAGTGGTATAACGAAGTATGACGAAGAGAGGCAGTGGAAAACTGGTATAATGAAAGTAGGATGATCCACTGGAGGATAATGTAAGATCCCGAGGCTTATAGAAATCAGGAAAGTATAATGCTTTGGCATGATTAGAAGAGGATATTGAATTCTATAAGGAAATATAAAGAAATTGCGCAACAGTAAGAGGTCGAAAGCATAATGAGGAACAGGATGTAAAGTATAATGTGAAACAGTATGTAAAGTATAATAAGGAACATTATGTAAAGTATAATAAGGAACAGTATGTAAAGTATAATGGGGAACTGTATTTAAAGTATAATACGGAACATTATGTAAAGTATAATACGGAACATTATGTAAAGTATAATGGGGAAGAGTATGTAAAGTATAATCGGGAACTGTATGTAAAGTATAATAAGGAACAGTATGTAAAGTATGATAAGGAACATAATGTAAAGTATAATAAGGAACATAAAGTAAAGTATAATGTGGAACAGTGTGTAAAGATAATGAGGAGCGGTACGTAAAGTATAATGTGGAACAGTATGTAAAGTATAAAACTTTAACAGAGCGTAGGAAGTGTGAGTATAATGCGCTGGTGAAGGATAATGAAATACATTCATGCCGAAGTGACACGTTGATGGATATAGAAAGAAGCATGATGGAAAAAAGATGAAAAATTCTTGAGAGAGAGAAAGCATAATATATCGAGAGCATTATTAAAGATGTGGTCAGTGTCTGAGAGTTAGTAGTTCGTCAGAAGGCTTAGCATGATTAAGGAACTAGAGAGGAGTCTTATATCATGTGTAAATGTAACTCAGGAATATTACACGTTAGAATATTGTCCACGATATTACGGGAATATCATAGCCTGTGTGTGTGTGTGTGCGCGCGCGTGTGTGTGTGTGTGTGTGTGTGTAGTGTGTGTGTGTGTGTGTGTGTGTGAGGAGGGTCCAGCACATAACTACAATGAGAAATACACTTATACGATTTGATGAGAAAAGTCAACGAGTATCATATAATGACAGAAGAAGGCTTATGATATTTTGGCATAATGAGGGAAAATAAATATATAGGAAGTCGATACAGTGAGAGAAGTATATTGTTTTTTGTATATAATGAAGACAAATAAAAATATCTATGATACCGACAAGTTCCAGTAGTGTTTGGTAAATCATATAAAACCTCAGAGCTAAGTATAATGATTTAAATGTATTCTACTCATGGGGTAAGTTTGTCAATTCATTATACAAACGTAAGGTTAATTACTTTGGTCATATGAAACTATTCATAGTTTGGCATCGTCAAGGAGACTATATCGCGATTGCTGTGGGGGAGAAAATAGACAATGAAGTGTGAATGTTAATGTGGAGAGCATTGATAGACGGGTGTAATGAGGGGTGGGGAGTGTGGGGTGGGTAAGGGATGGGCGAGGAGAGTGTGGTGAGTGGGTGGCGAGGCGGAGGGAGGAGGGGAGAGTAAGGGAGATGGTAACACAATACTGTGGGGGTGATGTTTGGCCTGTACACCCCACAGCTAACGTCAACAGCCTCTCTCTCTCTCTCTCTCTCTCTCTCTCTCTCTCTCTCTCTCTCTCTCTCTCTCTCTCCCTGACAGGGAGTGCAGCACAGTAGTGAAGGGCGTGTACTGGAGGGATGGATGGGGACTGGGGCGGAGGGTGTTGGAAGGAAGGGTGCTTAGAGGGAGGGCAGTGGAGGGAAGGTGCTGGAGGGAACGTACTTAGAGGGAGGGTACTGGAGGGAGGAGAGGGCTTAGGTGTTGACACAATTGATCGTAGGGGGAGTGTGTGTAGGGCACTCCGCCATGGGAACACACACACCCCCTCCCTACACTCACACACTTGTGTACACACACACACACACACACACACACACACACACACACACACACACACACACACACACACACACACAAACGCACGCATGCATCTCCGGTGCGTGTGCATCTCCTGCACCTACGCATGTACGCATCGTGCATTCCGTAGCCCAGCTTGCAGTTGAAGCCTTCGCGTAGTAGCCCATGCATCACTCTAAAAAAAAAAGCCTATGCCCCACCACACGCAACCTCTTGCGTCACACAGAAACAATCCATGCGTCACATTGTATCATGTGCGTCACAAAGCCTATGCCCCACCACACGCAACTCTTGCGTCACACAGAAACAATCCATGCGTCACATTGTGTCATGTGCGTCACACAATCTCCATGTATCGCATACAATGCGCCAATCCTGTCGTGTTCTGTGCGTCATACGTTTTATTCTCATACCTCATACTGTATCCTGTATATTGTATTCTAATAAACCATGTATTGTGTCTAAATGCCTAAATCAAATAAAAAAAGAATATGATTTTCTTATAAAATTCCGAATTCCAAAAATCTTATTTCGATCTTGTGTTACGTGGAACTCAGGTAACATGTAATGAGGCACTTGTTCATCTCTTCGTCAGGAGAAGCAGATGGCGCTGCAAGGGATCACGGGCGTGCCCATGGTAGCGTCCTCGCCCATCAGACACGACGGGGCACCCATGGGCGTGGGCATGGGCGGGCCCGTGGACGTGACCGCCTACCAACCGCCCTGGAAGACACTCACGGAGTTCGCCCTCACCCACGACCTGGAGAGACTCGACCCCACAACACCTCAGTACCAGCAGCTAGTCCAGCAGGTAAGGTGGAACCTCCTCCTCCTCCTCCAACACGTCCACACACACACACACACTCACTCTCCCTTCCATACTCCCGCTCCCACACTGCACATTCCCACATTATGCCCACCATCCACACTACCCTTGCATCTCTACAGACGACACGCCTGTTCTTAGCATACGTATCCCTGTACACCCACATTATGTACACCTACACCTTGGTCTTCTACACCCAGCCGACTCATATAGACCCACAGTCTGCACTGCTACACCCTGTTGTACAGACCATACCCTTTACGTCCCTGTATCCTACACAGTCCAGTATATACACTCGGTACACTTGGTTCTTGCAAGTCTTTATCCTAAATATCCTAAATTTACACCCAGCCTACACCCTACACACCCAGAGACTACACCCACACATAGACCCATACCTGAAAACTAACATTCTGCCCATATCCCAACCCACATCATCTGCAGCCCACACTCTGCCTATTTACATAATACGATTCAGTTCAACCATATCTTAACAGACACTCGGGTCGTGGGAAAAAAAAAGGATGTATGTCCGTTCACACATATTTCTATTACATATATACCTGTTTTGGATGGTAAGGTGGGTGATGGGGACGAGTTGCAAAGCACTGCATATATATATATATATATATATATATATATATATATATATATATATATATATATATATATATATATATATATATACATATATATATATATATATATATATATATATATATATATATATATATATATATATATATATACAATATCATATAATCCCTCGATTTTATCAGGTATATTACACACAGACACAGACAGACAGACAGACAGACACACACACACAACGCACACACACACATACATATATGCATATATATATATATATATATATATATATATATATATATATATATATATATATATATATATACACATTCCTACGATCACCCTCATACACTCCCCTCCTCCTACCTCCTGTGCAGTTTCAAAAGATTTGATATCCACGCTTACACCTGGACTCAACGCGTCTTTAACTGGGTCTCACGTAGCAAACCAAATGGCAGCGGACGCGTTTGTATACAACAATGTCAACCACATCTCTATTTTCCCCCCCACCCTATAATAATGTCACGCAACATTGAGGTCAGCGGTCCAAGTGCTGTGGCAAGCTTGGTGTTCATGGCCCCTCTGTGATGAGGAGAAAAAAGTTTAGATTTCTTTTGTCTGTTCTTATATCAGAAACTCCCAGGTTAGAGGATGGGGTTTGGGTCAAAGTTCATTCGGTAAGTGGAGTGCCTGGTTCAACTTGAACAGTTCAGCTAGCAGGAAAACTTTGAAATTTCGTGATAGCTGTTTTTTTTTATCTTCTCTCTCTCTCTCTCTCTCTCTCTCTCTCTCTCTCTCTCTCTCTCTCTCTCTCTCTCTCTCTGGTCAGTGTAGATACTTAACTGTTGATGGATTATCGTCTATGTCAATAGTGGTATTCCCCGCGGCTCTCTCTCTCTCTCTCTCTCTCTCTCTCTCTCTCTCTCTCTCTCTCTCTCTCTCTCCTCTCTCTCTCTTTTTCCTGTCGTCAACACACAGCATACACGCTCAAGACATACCCCTTAAAAACTTAGGTTACATTCCTACGTAAGATCGTTTTATGATGAACAGCTCTTAATAAACGGGTATATCTTTTTTATGTTAACATGTTAACAGTGTAAAAAATGTTTCGCTTGTCAAGTACAAGATGAAAAAAAAAAATTAGGCATCAGAAATCCGGGAACTTCAGAAATGCAGGACATTTTGACAAAATGAAATGCAGGACATTTTGACAAGATGAAATTTTCTAATTCAGATAATTTTGAAGTCGTTCTTGTTCTGTTTACAAATTATTGTCAAGTCAGAGTAAGATGGTCCAGGAGAAGGTTGAATGTTTACTCTGGTAAGACAGCCAAGGCCACACTGACGCTAGGCAAAGCAGATTAGAATTTCTAGATGTTTTTCCCTTTTACGTAAATTTAAAAATCCAGAAATTTAAGGAAATCACCCGAAGCATCCCGGATTTTTAATGCTGCAAATTTATAACTGAGACGCGTTGTATCATTTCTATAGTTCATGTTTTCCAAGTCAGAAATGGGGCTTGATTTCGTATCTATATGATATCAGACATCATCAAGGTTTTGAATTCTGTAAAGTATCGTATCGTATCAGCTGGTATCGTACGTAGCCGTCCGAAATATCATAATATATCAATTGCAAAGGAAAAAAAGAATCAGAAAATTTGGAGCATATCAGCCGCTGAAGAAATTATTTTTTCGAAATTTTTTTCGTCTTTGACTTTGCTCCCTAAGTGACCGATCAAAGGCCAGACCATTGTATTCTAAGGGTAGTACTGTCGTGCACAAGGGTCGCACCGTCGTGTTTGATAGTCGTATTCGACGTATGCAAGCGTCGTACCGTCGCACACAAGGGTCGCACCGTCGTGTTTGATAGTCGCATTCGTCGTATTCAAGCGTCGTACCGTCGTTCTCAAGGGTCGCACCGTCGCGTTCAAGTGACGCTCCGTCGCGCTCAAAATCTCCATTGTTGTTCTCGAAACGCAGACGATTCACATACGCCTAAAGGTGGAACGTTACCAATTGCTTAGCAGTCTTTAGACGTAGTGGGAAACCAGAAAGGAGAAGTGAGCTATACAGGGGGCGACGCGCACTGTCAGTGGACTGAACCAGAGCATATGAAGCTGCCGGGAGAAAACCACGGCAAAGTCTGTAAGGCCTGTGTGGATAGGGAGTCTGTGATCTAGGTGTAGTGCACATGGCAGCGAGAAAGTGGATGTGAGCGAATGAGGCCTTTTCTTCGTCTGTTCCTGGCACTACCTCGCTAACACGGGAAACCGCGAACAAGTACGATATATATATATACATATATATATATATATATATATATATATATATATATATATATATATATATATATATATATATATATATATGGACGAACTTACGAGCTGATAGACAACAGATAGACATTATAGTAAACCGTGAGCCGTGTGTGCATCTGGCATCTAGCCCAAGCCAGCACGGTGGGGGCCAGGCCAGCACGGTTCACTTACCTGGGTGACGGCCTCGCCGCGACACCCCATGTAAACTGACCTACCCAAGTTGGTGGATTAGCCCCTGGTGAGGAGCCCTTGTGAGCTGGGGTATCGTGCGCGTCGACGTTTTGTTGCCGTCTGTTGGGACCGTATGTTTATGTGTGTGTGTGTGTGTGTGTGTGTGTGTGTGTGTGTGTGTGTGTGTGTGTGTGTGTGTGTAAATGATTGGATGAATATGTTATTTGGAGAATAAGGAGGAGATACCGAGAAGGGAAAGTATGGAGGCGAAGGGTAAGTAAAGACACCTGCTTTCCCAAGGAGTGATGCAGGGCGAGCGCGTAGCGCTCGACGCAGGTAGTGGGAGAGAGAGAGAGAGAGAGAGAGAGAGAGAGAGAGAGAGAGAGAGAGAGAGAGAGAGAGAGATTCTCTCAAAGTGAGTTTTAAAAGATGGGCCAGAGAGAGAGAGAGAGAGAGAGAGAGAGAGAGAGAGAGAGAGAGAGAGAGAGAGAGAGAGAGAAAGAGAGAGACAACATCGCGAGGGAGATAAGAGCCAAAGGTGATGCTGTGAGTGGGGGGTTGTAGTGCGGTGGGCTAGCGGGGAAGGAGGAGAGGAGAGGGAAGGGGGAGGGAGGCAGTAAGGAGATTGAGGTGGGGGGAGAGAACCCGGGCTCTCGCGCCGGCAAAAAATTAATGCGTCCCGACATGCAGTTCCTCTGATGATTATCTGTTCATGTCTGCCTCCACCTGGCGTCGCTCGCGACGGATAGTTGGCTGGGCGGCTCCCCTGTGATGCCCACACCCGAGGAGGCAAGACTGGAGGGTGAGGGTGGGTGTGTGTGTGTGTCGGGGCGGGAGAGAGAGAGAGAGAGAGAGAGAGAGAGAGAGAGAGAGAGAGAGAGAGAGAGAGAGAGAGACTCGTAAAGGAAAACATTTAGGGATCTTTTAGGGATATCTATGGAGATTTAGGAAGCATGGGATGGCAACGATTCATGGGGTTCTCTCTCTCTCTCTCTCTCTCTCTCTCTGGTGTTGTCGGCTGTATACCACCTGTACTGTATGAAGATCTATTTAAGTGTCTTTAGAAAGAAATAAAAGGGTTGTTATTTGCGTGTGTGGGACACAGTCTGCACATATTTGGGAGGACTTAGTGGGGTCAAGGTAGTGCATGGGAGCATGTGGGATCGACAGATCCCGAAGGACCCTGATGGTCAATGACGAGGCTACAGGATGATGGAGAGCAACAGTGGTTTATACAGATCAAGACAGGTTAGTAAAACAACACCCTCTGGTATGTCAAACCCGGGAAAGTAACTATTATGGTACAACGTGTATATCTACTTATGGTACACCGTGTATATCTACTTATGGTACACCGTGTATGTCTACTTATGGTACACCGTGTATGTCTACTTATGGTACACCGTGTATGTCTACTTATGGTACACCGTGTATATCTACTACCGTGGAAATTCTATAGGAAAGGATAGATAGGAAAAAAAAACGTTCCAATCTAGTTATGACCCTCACTTGGATACTCTGGGGCAGAGGGTCGTTAGCTACTAAAGGTTAAAGTTATAATACTTGAGTGTTATACTTTCATTCTTGAACAGGTTTATCAATGGACCGTAAGACTCTTATACAATGAGAGTTAATATCATAGAACATTTGTCTATTCTTATTCTAGATGTGTTGATAATCTTCGCATTGACAACATCTAATATCTAATATATTCTCGTGTTCTACACAAAGCTGAAGAATATTTTGTCCCATTTTTTTTTTTTAAATACGTTTCCATTTTATCTATCTTCATACCGTTATTTCTGACTAATGGGCTCTTGAATTATTGAAGTTATCTAGTGTTCTGAACACCATTGAATCTTCTTCGAGTCTTCGCATTTTGTTATTAAGGTATTTATATATAAGGTCTGGAGGCTTTTTGAGGTTAATTCCCGAGCGATGTCATCGGCTTTGTTGCTCTCTTTTGTATTCGTTTGACTTCCTGGTCGTCAAAAGTGAACAACGTGTTCTGGATTTGGTTCGACAGGTCTTTGTAAGACGGCGTGTCGTGCGTCTTTTGTTTTATTTCATCTTTTTATTCCTAGCTGTGACGCCTAGCGCTGTTGGACTTAAGGGGTGGTTTGTATTTTGGGATATTTAAGGATACTGAAAATTATCCATGAGGTCCTTTTCAGTAATTCAAATTTCGTAAATTATAGGATATTCGGGAATATTAAAGAGCCGATCTTTATATTCAGGAACATTCAGGGATATTCAAAGACATTGGGAATATATCAGGACACTTGGGAATATCTAAGGGCCCTACTTTATATTGGGGAATATTTGGGAATATTTACCGGTGTTGCGATAACATTTCATGAGCTGCAGATCTTGAAATATCTGAGAGTATTTGAGGATATTCACGTGCAAGTAATGAAGTATACTTGTTTAAATGGGCTGTCTTAGGCTGTAATGTACAGCATAGTTGAAATATAATAGTCTCCCTCCAATTGGCTTTTAATGGTAAGGTCAGAAAACGAAGCATATCTTATTTTCGTAAAGGTTTCGTACTGTCGGACGTCACCACGTCAACCTTCCTATCTAGTTACGGAACCTTTAAGAATCGCAAAGGAACCTGGAAATCCTATGGAACCCAGGTCTCTCCCTCGAGAAATCCTTTTGGTCGAATCTTAAGGTGATTTTTGGGGGGGAGGATTTGTAAGGAGTTTTGGGGTACCTTTTTTTGTCTTTCGGTTTGGGAGTTTACGCTATTCAGGGTTACTGACATATCACGATAGACCAGTGTTTGAGATGATTCAAACTAGTAAGGATTCGTGCAGGGTAAGTGAAATAGATGGGGTGATAGATAGATAGATAGATGGGTGGACAGACATATAGATAGGTGGAGTTAGAGATGAATTCGTAAAGTTCTGTTCTATTCCGTTTTCCATGTCCGCTTTTTCGTATTCGTGAATAAGCGACGGCAATGAGTACTCACTCATGTCGCTGGGCATAACATGCACCATGACCGGAGGGTTCGAACCTGTGTCCTGTGACTTCAGACGAAGGCACGAGTAACAACCGAACGCATGGGCCTGCGACAGGTCACGTGGTCTTAACGTCAGTTCGCAAGGATAGTTGCGTCCTTAGAAATAATAAGACTGGATGAGCTTCTCGTTGAGAGATGGACTACGGAGCCGAAAAGGTAATATTGGAGGTCGAGAGGTGATCCACGAGGTATGGTGGGTTAGGATGATGATGATCAGAAAATTCGGTGTGAAGAAAATGGCTCGAAGGAAAGATTTTGGTCGTAGGTAGATCAGCCAGGTGCATGAGACTGAGAGGGTGTGAGGAGAGCAAGGAAGTGAAAAGGAGAATGTTTGGGGAGAAATGAAGAAGAAGAAGAAGAAGAAGAAGAAGGAGGAGGAGAAGGAGGAGGAGGAGGAGAAGAAGGAGAAGGAGAAGGAGAAGAAGAAGAAGAAGAAGAAGAAGAAGAGGGAAAAGAAGAAGAAGAAGAAGAAGAAGAAGAAGAAGAAGAAGAAGAAGAAGAAGAGGGAAAAGAAGAAGAAGAAGAAGAAGAAGAAGAAGAAGAAGAAGAAGAAGAAGAAGAAGGAGAAGAAGGAGGAGGAGAAGGTTGATCAAGAAAGAGGAGCGAAGGTACCACGGTTTAAGACGGGGTCAGGTACACGTAGGGGAGGGTATCGCTTGAGCAATCGCTTGACAAGATTGTATCACCGGGACCCACCCTCCCCTCCCGACACTAATTTGAACGCACTTGCGAGATCTAATGAAGTGCTGTGAGGGAGTCCCCAGATGGGGAGGTGCTGTGAGGGAGTCCCCAGGTAGGGATGTGCTGTGAGGGAGTCTCCAGGTAAGGGGGTGCTTTGAGGGAGTCCCCAGGTAGGGAGGTGCAGTGAGGGAGTCCCCAGGTAAGAGGGTGCTTTGAGGGAGCCCCAATGTAGGGAGGTGCTGTGAGGGAGTCCCCAGATGGGGAGGTGCTGTGAGGGAGTCCACAGGTAAGGAGGAGCTGTGAGGGAGTCCTCAGGTAGGGAGGAGCTGTGTGGGTGCTGCTCTGCTGGGAACTCCAGGTACAGGGGCAGGTCTACATGAAGAGAATGACTGAGGGAGCGAAGGAAGGCAATTGGTTTACAAGCTCCCTGTCTTTACTACTGGCAAGAAAATCTCTGAATATCTTGTCTCATTATCTTACTGTTACTTCCCCTTGTTATATGCTTGATGTTGTTACTACCGCCATCATCACCGTTACTGCTTTTGTTATTTGCATTGGTAACACGACTTCTAATCTAATTTTGCTCAATCCAGCCTCTAATGTAAGCCGTTACTGTCCATATCATTACGACTGTAAGTACCAATACTGTCCCCACAGCTACAGCTGTATTTGCTAGTAATCTTACTAACACTACAGCTGTAGTTACTAATACTGTCCATACCACTAAAGCCCCAAACCTATGGCACTGTCCTAAACCTATGGCACTGTCCTACACCTATGGCACTGTCCTAAACCTATGGCACTGTCCTAAATCTATGGCACTGTCCTAAACCTATGGCACTGTCCTAAACCTATGGCACTGTCCTAAACCTATGGCACTGTCCTAAACCTATGGCACTGTCCTAAACCTATGGCACTGTCCTAAACCTATGGCACTGTACTAAACCTATGGCACTGTCCTAAACCTATGGCACTTTCCTAAATCTATGGCACTGTCATAAACCTATGGCACTGTCCTAAACCTATGGCACTGTCCTACACCTATGGCACTGTCCTAAACCTATGGCACCATCCCGTCAGTGGCACTACACTAAACCTGCGTCTCATCTTTGGCACTGATCGAAAGCTGTGGCACGAAGTTTCGTGGCACCGCCCCCATCACTGTTAGTGTACTATGATTACAGCGATGTCCTGCTTTTGGCTTACTGTGCCATCATTTCCATATCACAAATGCTTTTTCTATGGACACATCATCCCCATGAGTGTGTGTGTGAGTGTGTGTGTGTGTGTGTGTGTGTCACTGTGTAATTCCTTGTCCAGAAAAATATTCTCAAATGTAAGTGAGGTACAGATGGGTTGCGGTCATCAGAAACTTGCACCCAGACTTTCAAAATACAACCAAGATATTCGAAACACCATAAGCGATACAGGAATGTTGATAAGGATGAACGGAGAAACAAACTTAGTTACAGATGACTGGCGCAAATCCATTGTTCTAATGCTAATTCTCGTAGACTACATGACTGGATTCGAATGCATGGATGAACTATAGAGGATGTTTAAGTCTACTGATGTCATGGAACTTATGATTGGTCTTTATCTTGTTGTATTCACCACGAAGCCCCAGCTTGTGAACGGTCACAACGACCCATGTCGTGCTACGCACACCACGACCTCATACCACTCTACATTCACCACAACCTTAGGCCAGTACCACGACCCCCTCTCTCCTAACGACATAACAACCCCAGTTCATTACGATCCCGGTCTCTCTGCTCTCACCTTCTCGATCCTAATCCGTCTATAGTCGTCAAAAACCTTATATTACTGACAATGACCCTGAATGACCCCTATCCCGCGTAGTGGTCACCCGAACCCACACTTCACAGCAGCTTCGACCCACGTCATGACGACCTCGGCTCCCAGCGCTACCACACAAACACACACACACACACACACACACACACACACACGCGTTATAAACGAAACGACCACAACACAACACTACATCCCTCTCCCTGCCCCCAACCAGCCACTACCAACTCACTCCAACCACTACTACCACCAACCACTACCTCAGTAGTGTGTGGTTGGGGTGGCTGTGGTGGTAGGTGTGGTTGGGGAGAGGGGTTAGTGTGGTCCTCACTCAGCAGGGGGGGTCTTCAACGTTCTCATCTCATCAGGAAGAATCTGTCCACAACAATAAAAGCGGGAAATGAACTGACCATTGTGGAGACGCAGGCCCCCCTCTGTGTGTGTGTGTGTGTGTGTGTGTCTCCGCCTGCCGCTCTGTTTTTGTTGTCGTTGTAAGTGTTGTTGTTTGTCGCTGCGGGAAGGCTTGTTTACACACGCTTGGCGCTGCTCAGCTGTCGTCGGTACGCTGGTGCTGCCGCTGCGGCCAGCCAGTCAACCAGTCAACCAGTTAGCCATCCATCCGACCAGCCATCCCATCCGACCAGCTGGTCGGCAACTCACCGTGCCCGGGCGCCCTTAACTACGAAATCTCTGGAGTGAGGTAGACGGGACATACTCTCTCACGACGCTGTGATTCGTGAGACACGAAACTGTATGAAAGAAATATTCGTTCATTCTCTTTTTTTTTCACGTGAATGAAGGAAGGAATTGTTCACAGTGTCTGAGGGCTCGAAGTGCTGATGTTGACGCGGGACGCTGGGGGTCTCGTGAGATCGAAGTCGTACTCCCGTGTGTGTGTGTGTGTGTGTGTGTGTGTGTGTGTAGGGACCTGTGTGTGAGGAGGAACCCTTCTCTCCTGACGACCTACTGGCTGAAGGAGAGAGAGAGAGAGAGAGAGAGAGAGAGAGAGAGAGAGAGAGAGAGAGAGAGAGAGAGAGAGAGAGAGAGAGAGGGGTGGGGGGAGAGTTTCGTAGTGGGAGAGGAGAGGGTGTGGGTGGTGGTTGAGGAAAGGTCGGGCTTTCCCATATGGGAAAGCGAATATGTTTGTCTTGTTTAGACGTTCCTGTTGGCTTTGTACTTGACGTCTAACCATGTCTTTCCTCACGACGTATGTCGAGGGGTCAGGTGATGAGGTAATGTTTCCTAACCCTATCCTTTAGGCTCCCCTTACCCTAGCCTTCCTTACCATACCGAACCCTACCCTAGCTACGATTTTTTCCTCAGCCTCCCTAGTCTAATTAAGCCCTTCCGAGACACTCTTCAGACTATAACCACATCGACTCCATTTCTATCCTGGTTACCCTTGAGATTGATGCTTCTTACCCTATCCAGTCCCTATCTTTGACGTTTCTATCCAGGTCAGTGATAACCTAGCCGCCTCAAATGCTGACATTACTTATCCTAGACAATCCAAACCCTTAACACCTCTACGTAAACTATCGAAGCTCTATCCTCCTTATA
Source organism: Panulirus ornatus (assembly GCF_036320965.1). Lineage (NCBI taxonomy): Eukaryota > Metazoa > Arthropoda > Malacostraca > Decapoda > Palinuridae > Panulirus > Panulirus ornatus. The sequence goes on from NC_092239.1 coordinate 12,591,166, forward strand.
CTCTTACTATTCTACCATTACCACCTTCCCCCTAGCCTTTGCAGCCTATCCACTCCTATACGAGTCTTGTAATAGCCTCATTCACCCTAGCCATCACCGATCCTAGCTCCTTAGATACTCCTTACCTAGCAATCCCTATTCAAGCCTCTCTTATCCTAGCCATCCGTGTCTCAGCATGTAATTCCCTAGTGATCCCTATCCTAAGCAAGCCTTACCCTAACTATCCTTAACCTAGGTACTCCCTACCCTAACCATCCATATCCTAGGCACTCCCAACCCTAGCCACTCATGAGACACTTACTAGTTACCCTAGTCCCTCCCCTCCTCCACCTAAACCACTTCAATGGAAACTCTAGAAACTCCCTGTTACAAACATCCCTTCACTATACTAGCTACAGCCTTCCTTATATAGACACAGCAAGTCTCAGACTCAGGCTTTCTTAGATCACTGCCTTAATATCTCTCTCTCTCTCTCTCTCTCTCTCTCTCTCTCTCTCTCTCTCTCTCTCTCTCTCTCTCTATCTATCTATCTATCTGTCGATCTATCTGTTGATCTATCTATCCATCTACCTATCTCCCTCACATAGACATCCTCTCCCAGGTCCAGGTGGTTCAAGGATAACTGGAAACTCTTGGTGTACCTGGGCGTTATCAGCGTACCTGGACACCCTTCGTGTCCCTGGTACCATACCTGGACACTTCAAGTATACCTGGTAGTATACCTTGACATTCCTAGTATACCTGGTAGTATACCTTGACATTCCTAGTGTATCTAGTGGTATACCTGGGCCTTCCTAGTGTATCGGAACACCACTTACGTACCTCCCTAGTACACCTGGACAGCCCTGCGTCGTGTTGGACACAGGGCACAGGTGGACGTGGTGAGAGGGGTTGTGGACCTGGTCTGGGGGGGTCGGGAGTGCGGTGGAGGAGGGAGGAAAGGAGGGAGGGAGGAAGGGAAGGGGAGGAGGGTTAGTAGGAATGTACCCAGATGTGTATCAGAAGAAAATCCCTCCAGAACCTGATCTTCATCGTAGCAGGCTTGACGAACTGTACCTCACCAACAGCAGCAGCAGCAGGAAGAAGGAAGGAGAAGAAGAAGGAAGAAGAAGAAGAAAGAAGGAAAGAAAGAAAGAATGAAGAAGATGAAAGAAGAAGAAGAAGAAGAAGAAGAAGAAGAAGAAGAAGAAGGAAGGAAGGAAGGAAGGAAGGAAGAAGAAAGAAAGAAAGAAAGAAAGAAAGAAAGAAAGAAAGAAAGAAAGAAGGAAAGAAGATGAAGAAGAAAGAAGAAGAAGAAGAAGAAGAAGAAGAAGAAGAAGAAGAAGAAGAAAAAGAAGAAGAGAAGGAAGAAGAAGAAGACGAAGAAGACGAGGAAGAAGTAAAACAACAACAACAAGAGAAGAGAGGGGGAAGAAAAAGAATAAGAACAAGAGGAAGATTAAGGAAGGAATGGAGGCAGAAATGATAAGAGAAGAATGTCTTTGTCTTGCTTGCAATTGTTTTAGTTGGTGGTGTGGTGGTGTTGTGAGAACCAGCGATACCTACCGGTTGTAGGTAGAGGTTGTAGTGGTGGCTGCTAGTAGTGGTTGTGGTGGTGGTTGGTGGTAGTGAAGGTGACGATCAGGTCGTTGTGGTAGTAGTTCTGGTAGTCGTCCTGGTAGAATCACTGGTAACCTAAGTGGTTCTAGGTAGTAACAGGTATAGAGAAATTAGAATCATACAGACGTTGATAATCATATCTGTAATGCTCTATGTTAAAAGAGACTTAAGTGTCCGTCTGGACATTGAACAGAAAGACAAGAATTACGAGAAGAAAATGAACAAATCTACATACAAGGACTAAGTAACACAGAACACAATAACATTTAAGAACTCATTAAAACAAGTAAGAATTTGCATACAAACCCCCAAAGCTGCAGAGTGCATAGTATCAACCGGTAAATAAACATTGTAAAACAGAAAACGTGTGCATTTGTTCTCCATAAAAAAAGAACAATTTCCTTTAAGAATTTTCGTAAATCTCGCGACTCTATATGAAGGAAAATGGCGCAAGTAAATAACTTTTCTTTTCGAAGTCAGAATGAGTTAAGAGAGTCATGGAAAAACGTTCTCCCTAGACAATCTTAGTCCATGAATGGATCAGAGCGAGAAAGTCATAGAAAACGTTTTCCCTCTTGGATACGTTTAGCTCAAGAATGAACCAAATGCAAAGGTTTTCCTCTCACTCCTCAGACGACCTCGCTTGACCTCCCGCCTTAAGACTGATTGACAGCCCGACCCAGCCCCGCACCCCTAGTTTGTTTTAACAGCTCCGCCGGCCGCAAGGTCAATGTTTGAGCTCCTGTTTTGTTTTTTTGGAGAACCTAGCAAACACCAGAGGGGCAAACACCGGCCTCGGGGATGTGAACTGTTGCGGACGAAGGCAGACGGGCGGAGAGGAGGAGGTTCTGGTGGCCATGGACGGGATGTTGCCGGGCTAATATGTTCTAGTGGACGGGACGGGATGGGGAGGACAGACGGAGGCTGGACAAAAGAGATTCTAGCCGAGGAGACGAGGGCTTGGCCAAGACCTTCTGTCGGAGGGGACGGGGCCTAGCGAAGACGTTCTAACGGAGGGGACGGGGCCTAGCGAAGACGTTCTAACGGAGGGGACGGGGCCTAGCGAAGACGTTCGGCCTGGCTAAGACAAGGGCCTGGCTAAGATGTTCTAGCGAAGGAGACGAAAGCCTGGCCAAGAGGTTCTAGTTGACGTGGCTCGGGTACATAAGAGATTTGAATAGACGAGACGGAGTCCCTGGCCTGGAGGTTTTCCACTGGATGATAAACAGTGAACCAGACGGGGATCCGGCCAAGAGGCTCCAGCGAACGGGACGTCGGTCCTGGTCAAGAGGTTCTGTTGGGACGGGACGAGTAGGTATGGCGGAAGAGGTTGTAGAGGACAGGAGGGGAGTGGATAGGACGGGGGCCTCAGCTTCATTTACCTTTTCCAGTGGTGTTGTGGGACGGGGTGGAAGGATTCCGAGCCGATGAGCGCAACAGGTCTCGTCATCTGATCCCCTATACGGAACTGAATCCCGCTCTCGCAACACGAGACTCTATATAGGTCAGTTGAACCCCTTGCATTGTTTAATTTACCAGCAGTACAAATACCGCTACAGACGAGCGCCTTGTGATGATGCGACCGCTAAAGATACTGCAACTCAGCGATCTTTCTCAACAAGAGAGAACAATATATATATATATATATATATATATATATATATATATATATATATATATATATATACGCACAAAGCCACAGGGAAATGCATCACGATAAGTTCCCAAGAGCACTTTCGTGTAATGATCACATGGTCAGGGGAGATACAAGAGCGAGATCATCACACGAAAGTGCACTTGGGGACTTATCGTGTTGCATTTTCTTGTGATTTTGTGCATAAACTAGATCACGCACATTACTGTGACCTCTCTCTCTCTCTCTCTCTCTCTCTCTCTCTCTCTCTCTCTATATATATATATATATATATATATATATATATATATATATATATATATATATATATGAATACGAATAAAGTGTATATGAACGCGCACCTTCATAGAACATATATATATATATATATATATATATATATATATATATATATATATATATATATATATATATATATATATATATATATCCAGTGAGCTCAGGGGATTAGCTAAATTGTTGCTGATATATGTAAATATACATAACTACAGAGCAGGAGACGAAAATCGATCAGCAAAGCGAACCGTAGAAGAAAATTGTTATCATTACTCACCTCAATCTTTGTCTCGAGTAATCACCCCTGTCTCCTTTGACACTGACTAATCATCGGCGTCAGTTTCCAATGACCGTACAATTATTGACGAAAGAATACATTTCGACGAGGAGGAGGAGGAAGGGAGGAGGAGGAGGAGGAGGAGGAGGGTTCAAATTGGCATTATGATTCGGTAGCTGCTGTCTGAATCATTCTCCGAGGATTAAAACCTCGTCTTCATCATCTGTTGATGACGGGATAATTGTGATCATGGCCCCTGATCCTCTCTGTATGGCAGGTATATATATATGTTACCATTCGCCCAGAGCGAGGGATGGTAGCCAGCCATTCCGACCGGACACCAGGAGAGGTTACTCGAGATCAGGTATCACTGGCACTCATCCACAAGTGTACGTTACAACCAGAAACAAGCTCTCGTCGACATGTATTCCAGTTACGGTGAGCAGGAAGGCGGAGTAGGGCATGGGCATGGGCAGCTATCAGACCACTGTCGAATTCCGGTGGCTTGTGGGACATTCATATGAAGATCATCGGGTCGGTCAAGGGGGGGTTCTTGAGATATAAACGCTAGCGTTCCAACACACACACACACACACACACACACACACACACACACACACACAGAGCGGTGGGACGTGGGACAAATGTATGTAAGTCGTATTTTGGGTCAAGGGCGACAGCAGCGGCATGCTCAAGCTTTCGTATAGGATGATTACTCTTTAAACCATGTTGTGTGGGTGATTACGAGGATTCACCACCAAGTGGCTGGCTGGCTGGCTGGGTGGCTGGTCTCTCCAGTTTAATGTTTACACGTCCGCTGGCTGGATTGTACGTTGTGTCTACTGGTCGCTGACGACGGCTGGTGACGATTGCTCTCGTGAAAGAGGAGGAGGAGGAGCAGGAGCAGCAGCATAACAGGTGTTAGGGAAAGTGAAGGAGGTGTGAGAAAAGGAAGAAAAGAGAGATAGGCTATGGATAGGGAGAGGTGGCGAAGAACAGTCACAGGAGGAGGAGGAGGAGAAGGAGGAGGAAGAGGAGGAGGAGAAGGAGGAGGAAGAGGAGGAGGAGGAGGAGGGCGAGGAGGAGGGGAAGGAAGAGGAGGAGAGGTTCGGTAGCATGAGTGAGGTTGTAGAATAAGGAAGGGGGATTGGGGTGGAGGTGAGGGGAGAAGAAGATCAGGTATAGAGGGGGGGAGAGTAGAGGGAACGTGTAGTGTTAGGGGTCGGGGCTCGCTGTGGGGGAGGAGGGGAGAGCAGTCGCACGTGCTGGGGAGGACGTCCGCTGGATTATAATCGCTGCTCTATTTATTACCCTCGCTACCCGGATTACTAGGATTTATTGGACTGTTGCGGGGATTACTTCGGTCTGGCGCGGCGCGGGGGCCATGCCAGACGCTGGGATTATCCCAGACATTACAATATGATGTAGTGCCACCCCTTTCCCCTCCATATCCACACACACACACACACACACACACGCCCTTCCATGTGCACCTTCCGCTTCCGCTGGGAAAGTTGATCACGACCTGCAATGATCCGCCGAAGGTGGCAGGTTGTTGGGAGGCGACCAGCAGGTGGGTACGTCTCTGCCAGCCGGAGTGACCCACCCTACTGAGCTGTGGCTCGGTCTCCTAGGGCTCACGACCCCATGACTATGTTGTGTAATAATGATACTACTGATGATAAGCGAGTTTATTGGATTCAGTCCGCCATTTGGTTGGGTATACACAGTTGAGACGTTACAGGTGTGGGAGGTCGTAATAAGTAACAGTTGAACTGATCATAAAGAAATTCAGATATCAATACACACACCAACCTAAGCCCACCTATATCGGTGTGTGCGTGTGCGTGTGTGTGTGTGTGTGTGTGTGTGTGTGTATGTGTGTGTGTGTGTGTGTGTGTGAGTGTCTGTGTGTGTGTGTGTGTGACTACATTTTTGCAATTTGTGTGCATGAGGAGGGAATATTTCACTAGTGGAATCCCAATCATTTTCCTTCCTATTTTTACCACATCAGTTTCATCCATGATTTTAGTATTACAGAATTCTTTCCCCACGTCTGACTTCACGATTATTTTGCCCAGTTTCTTCTTGTCTTCAAGCTGATCGACGATTGCTTGATATCAGAAGAAAAGACCTCCTTAGTGTAGCGGTTAGCGTTGTTGACCTTGATGCATTCACGGGCCCGCCCGGTGTCGAGCGTATTGGTTCGAATCCGAGTTACGGCAGTAGGTCCACAGTCAACCCAGCTCTTCGTCCTCTCTTAGGGTGTTGGTCGATAAAATGGATACCAGTTGATAAGATAGCTTTGACTGGGACATTCAGTTGTCCCATGCTACCTCAGTTAACATAAAAGATAAAAGAAAAGTATTTTGCCTCTGTTTGGAGCCTTCCCCCATACAAGACGGGGGAATTGTGTTCAATCCTAAGTTCATCCCCTGAGACGAACTTTTCCAGTTCTGTAAGGTAGTCTTCATATACTGATCTGGGGGGTTGTCACCGTTCTCAGTCTCCATAACTTTACTGTTATGTAACTTTACTGTCATTCGTATCTGATAAACCATGGGAGTTGGTCCAGGTCTACTTGGAGACTTTTCCCCATCAGTGACCCTAATCTTAGAGTTACCCACAAAAATGACTGAGGTATGGGTCAATCCTGTCCTCTTGTATTGATGTAGATCGAGAATGGTTGTAGCCCCTGGAGTTCGTTCGTGTGAAACATCAGAAGTTACTGTTATCCATCATGGAAAGATCCGTTCCTTTACTGCTGCATGATATTATATTACTTTCCTTTACTTTCCTACCATCACGTCTCTCACAGAAGACTGTGTCAGATACGTTTTAGCAGTCCAAAAACATACACAGTACACTCCTCCTCTCTCTCCCTCTCTCTCTCTCTCTCTCTCTCTCTCTCTCTCTCTCTCTCTCTCTCTCTCTCTCCCGGCTTTTGCTCACTCACAAAATTCCACTTGATTGATACTGCATCATCCACTCGCTCTGGATTCGTGCACATTGAAGAAGTTTTGATTTCCTGATTAGCCAAGTCGCCTTTCATAAAGATTGGCACGATGTCTACTACTCTCTTGTGATTTCTTGATACTAATTTCGCAATTAATGATCTTTTTAAACAATATTGTCTTCTTGTGTGTGTGTGTGTGTGTGTGTGTGTGTGTGTGTGTGTGTGTGTGTGTGTGTGCCTATGATTGCTTAACGTTATCATTGTATCAAACTTCTTTATGATCTTAAATACGATGCCATCTTCATCTCACACTCACTGGCTTCTCCTCTCCTCCTCCCTCCCTTTGGCAGATGCACGGCTACGGGGCGGAGATGTGCGCGGCATCTGACCTCCTGGGGTCGCAGCCGCAGTCCCAGATGCAGCCGCACCCGCAGCAACACCAGCCACAGCACCAGCACGCAGACTCCAAGTACGACACGGGGCCTTACGACGACGGGGTCCACAGCGATTCCTACGTGTCGTACCTTGAATCCGACGACTCCATTTCGGCCCCAATGAGCACGACCACGAGTCCCTGATGGTCGAGGTTGCGGGTAGTCGTCACGGTGTAGCTGAGTTGTCGTCGTGGGTCGTCCATCATCACCTCCTCCCGCCCCACACACACACACACACACACACGCGCGCGCACACAACGGCGCCACGTACCCCTACGGGTCGCGTGTCGTCCCGGCAGGTGGTAGAAGTGGTGGTGGTGGTAGTGGTGAACTGTGGTGGTGGTGGTGGTGGTAGTGGTGAACTGTGGTGGTGGTGGCTGGTGGTGGCTGGTGGTGGCTGAAGCGGCGACAGTCATCACAAAGGCTCGAACTTCATTACTTAAACCCAGTGGTAAACACACGCGTGAATCCAGTCTCCCACTAAGTCCGGTTGACGAGATGTGTACGTCCACAGGTCCGGTATGACGAGATCCGGACATCCTCCATACGTCGGGTTGACAAGATCCGGACGTCCGCTGGTCCGGTTGGCCAGATCCGGACGTCCGCTGGTCCGATTGGCCAGATCCGGACGTTGACAGGTCCGGTTGGCCAGATCCGGACGTCCGCTGGTCCGGTTGGCCAGATCCGGACGTTCACAGGTCCGGTTGACCAGATTCGGACGCTCATCGTGGACGTCCCCAGATCTCACTCTTAGCAATCCGGACTTTGACATGTCCGATTGTGGAGATCCGACATGCCCAGTGGTCCGGCTGTGGAGGGGTGAACATATTCAGGTCGGGGTGTGGAGAACAGAACTCTTGCTCGTCCGAGTGTGAGGATCCTGACCTGGGCAGGATCAGTGACGGACACGTACTTCCACAGTACGTGGAGAGAGGTGTTCTTCACGGAGATCCAGTGTTCCGATGGGGCCGAGGTTCTTACTGTTCTTATGAAGAACAAATAACCCAAAACGTTCGGTGAATGAAACTCCCCATCAAAAAAAAAAAAAAAAGAGAAACGTTTGATCTGAAAAGAAAAAAAATGGAAAGAAAAATCACAGTGAAAACGAGTGATCATCGAAAAGTCACAAATGAACCACGACACACTGTTAAGTCTCCTCGAGAAAACGTTTCCACCAAGGAACTCACGAAACGTTTGTTGTTGTTTGGTCACGACACGAACGTTGTTCAACCACGACGAAAAGTCACCCCCCCCCCCCCTCAAGATTTGTAAGCTACATTTCTATGTTTAGTGTCCAAGTTTTGTATCTATATAAGCCTGGGACACGGATAGACGAAGTCTTGGTGAAGAACTCAAGGATATATTTTTTTGCGGGTGGCGTGGTGTTTCTTCACCTCCCTCCTCCTCTCCTCCCTCTCCAGCCGGTGTGATGGTGGGACGAGCGGGATTCGAACTCGACTCAGTTGGTGTAGGAATGTTCAACACTAGTACCGTGTATGATATTAAAAGACTTTTGGTGTTCATTATTGTGTAATTCAGCCGTGTGTATGTAGGTGTTCCCTGTACTTTAAAAAAGAAAAACCTTCCCCTGGGACAAGACTTCTCATCACCGTACCAAAGCCACGGGAATAAGTAAGTTTATGATTTGTAAGAGAGAGAAAAAAAGGATAATTGTACATAAAAGAAAACGAAATGTTTCGTCTCTTCGAAACCAACAAACCCTCTTTTTTTTTTTTTAAGTATTTTAGGTTTTTATTCCTTTGGATAAAGCTTTAACCGTTCTGTGTTTGTTGTGAATGTTGTCCCTACCCTTCCCTTCGTAAACATCCCAATCATTCCTTCCACTCTCCCCCACCCTTTTTCACCTTTCCTCGTCCACCTTCCCCAAGTCTCTCTCTCTCTCTCTCTCTCTCTCTCTCTCTCTCTCTCTCTCTCTCTCTCTCTCTCTCTCCCCTTGTCCACAACCTCTCCCTCCCTCCCATCCACAACCTTTCCCACCCCCCAGAAAGATAACAGGCGTCCAAAATGTACAGATACTTCAAGTTGACCCCGTCGCCCCAGCCACACCACCCCCCGTTCCCAACCACAACTCCACCAACCCACCCTCTCTCCATCTCTCTCTCTCTCTCTCTCTCTCTCTCTCTCTCTCTCTCTCTCTCTCTCTATCCAAACCCTTATCCCTGTCTGATTCCCTCCCTCCCTCTTCCCTAACGCTCCTCGTCACTACCCTAGCGAGTGTCAAACACTATGTGTGGAAGCGACCTACTATTAAAATGTTTCCTCTGTTTAGCATCTTTTCCTCCACCCCATTTTCCCACCCTCGGAGAAGCTTGGTTAAGACAGTTACGTCAGGGAGGAGCGTGTTTCACACAGCACGACAGGTGTCGGTCATCAACAGAAGGTTGAATGGTGAACTTTAAAAAACTATGTCTCATTTTAGGTTCCAGAATACAACATGGATAAATGCAGTTATGAGCTTAAGGGACGGATGGATGCCATTTCAACAACTTCTACTCATCAAATTCTAATATCATCGGTGTCCAGCTATCAGAATGGAGTTAGGCAAAGACTTACAACCTCGTCTACCAAATAACTGAAGGACAAAAATGTACCAAAGACGTATTCCAAAGGAAGCACGTAATACTTTGAAGGAGATGTAGATTATAATAAAGTTTTTAACATGAATAATGAGATTGATAAAGATGTCTAGGTTAGTGTCTCATCAGCACTTATGCTCATACCTTCCCTCAGTGGTCGACATGGCTGCCCTCCCCAAACTTTTCTCCGTTAGCCAGTGTCTTGGATCGATTCCCAGCAAAACATAGTCATTTTCAAGGTAATAATGTCGCCTCGAGAAGGTGATATATTGTTGTGCTCTACATTTGAGTTATGAGAGGACTGAAACGATAGATTCATACACTGAACTAAAAAAGTATTTCTTTTTTTTCTTTTTTAATTTTCCAAAAGAAGGAACAGAGAAAGAGGCCAGGTGAGGATATTCCCTCAAAGGCCCAGTCCTCTGTTCTCAACGCTACCTCGCTAACGCGGGAAAGAGCGAATAGCTTGAAAGAAAGAAATATATATATATATATATATATATATATATATATATATATATATATATATATATATATATATATATATATCTCGCATTACACATAATGAAAACACAGAGCCGCCATAAAGGACGCCGGCTTGCTTACTCGATGAAAATAAAAAACGGGGAGAATCATTCTATTGTCCAAATAATGGATTAATTTGGACTTGTTGTAAAAAAATGATCCTCGAAATTTTACGAAAATGCTTGTTAATTAATCTAATGTTCGAGCTAAGATTAATATGCCAGAGTGGAATTGTTACATAGGATATATTAGTGCTAATGTCATTTGATTTATGATTCACATTTTCGCTGGATCAAGGTAAGAATTTCAAGCATATATATATATATATATATATATATATATATATATATATATATATATATATATATATATATATATATATATCCTCACCTGGACCTCTTCTCTGTTCCTTCTTTTGGAAAAAAAAAAAAAGAAAAAAAAAAAAAAAAAAAAATATATATATATATATATATATATATATATATATATATATATATATATATATATACACATATATGAACGAGCACCATCCTTCGTCTTATATACATAAGCAACGTTTCTTCACCGATCATACCCCATCAGGCAACCAGTTGCGAATGTACACACGACGAAGGGTATTCAATTACTTTTGATCGAACAGTCATATCTCTATATGGATCCCATAGCCTAAGCTGTTGACATACCAAGCTTCCACACTGGTGACAGTGGTTCGAATCCTGCCGTCTGAGGATACTGTATGTGTAAAGTAACCACTTCATGAGTCACGTAGGAGCTTAAGATAACGCTGGATACTGTCTAACAATTTGGATAGGCACATGAGTGAGGCATGTCTACATAGCAAGGAAATACATAGCAAATTCTATGGTCTATACATCACACATTCACTGATGACCAGCTGAACTTACGTAAAGTGACGTAAAGCTACGTATGGGTTAAATGGCAGTAATATTGTAGTTGACGTAAATTAGTTACAGTAATATAGTAGATGACAAACACATACATAGGACTATTCTCGTACCCTCCTGTATTAGCACCTCATTGTACAAGGTCACTTTGTTTACGGACGTAGGTCAATGGAGGTCAGTGCAAGCGGCAACTAGGGTGACAGTGGTGAGGGATGGTATCTGTGTGTGTGTGTGTGTGTGTGTGTGTGTGTGTGTGTGTGTGTGTCGAACAGGGCAATGGAGGCCACCTCTCGACTCGGTCTCCGCGTCTCATGCCATTTGGACGCCGTGACATCTGGACTCATAGGGGGGTACAAATGTTCTATATCCTTCTGACGCGGAGGGTACAAATATCCTATAGTGTCACTGTGATATTTGGACCCGTGGGATATAGATGTTCTATATCATTCTGTACCTGGAGGTATAACTTATCATATTTTGGGGTATGTGATATATGGGTCGATGATTACAGTCGATTACACAACTCTCTTATGAATGATTACGTTCTAATCTTATTTCATTTTGACCCTGGAACACGTCAGTTTTGACTGCCATGTTAACTTGACGGGTATACATCTGACATTACTAAGGTAAGTAGAGTAAAGACTGAAGCTGTCTTTATTGAGTCGTGTGCTGAAAATTGTGATGGTAATTCGTTGGCTTATCCACTGATGCTATTTTGAATTGACCTGATGTAATGCAGTGACCTGCGCGCAGTTATAATCCTATGTGTACAATGGTACTGACACATGAGCAGGACGATACGACCTTTGAATACGACGGCACGACCCTTGAGCACGACGATACGACCCTCGAACACGGCGATACGACCCTTGAACACGGCGGTAAAGATAAGACCCTTGAGCACGGCTGTACGACCTTCGAACACGGCGGTACGACCCTTGAGCACGACGGTACGACCCTTGAGCACGACGGTACGAACCTCGAGCACGGCGATGACCCTTGAGCACGACGGTACGACCCTTGAACACGACAGTACAATCGGTGGTTATGAAGACCTGTTCTTTGACCTGACTGTCTTAAGGAATTAGGTCACAAGCCAGACCATCACACCCAGGGGTCGTACCGTTGTGGTCAAGGGTCGTACCGTCGTGCTCCAAGGTCGTACCGTCGTGCTCCAAGGTCGTACCGTCGTGCTCAAAGCTCGTAATCAATGAAATTATCACAGTGTGGATGGCATTCTAAAAACAGCTGCATAAAAAGCTAAAATAAAAACGTTCTAGTTCTTTTAAAGCGAAAAATTGGAAAAATAGCTAAAAAAGCTTTCAGACTGCATTAATGTGAACATCGCTATACTGGAGTGCAGGGAAAGTGTTATATTTCATGATATATATATATATATATATATATATATATATATATATATATATATATATATATATATATATATTTCTTTTTTTTTTCTTTTCTTTTAAACTAATCGCCATTTCCCGTGTTAGCGAGGTAGCGTTAAGACAGAGGACTGGGCCTTTTTTGGAATATCCTCACCTGGCCCCCCTCTGTTCCTTCTTTTGGAAAATCAAAAAGAAACGAGAGGGGAGGATTTCCAGCCCCCCGCTCCCTCCCCTTTTAGTCGCCTTCTACGACACTGAGGGAATACGTGGGAAGTATTCTTAATCCCCTATCCCCAGAGATAATATATATATATATATATATATATATATATATATATATATATATATATATATATATATATATATATATATATTATCATCATCATCATTATCATTACTATTATTGTGTTATTATCATTATCATTTATTATTATCATTATGCTTAATCGCTGTTTCTCGATTCAGCGAGGTAGCGCCAGGAAACAGACGACGAATGGCCCATCCACTCATATACACATGTATATACATACACAAACGGCCATATACGCACATGTACATGCATATACATATCAACATCTACATACATATACATACACAAACATAGACATATATACACATGTACATGCATATACATATCGACATCTACATACATATACATACACAGACATAGGCATATATACACATGTACATATTCATACTTGCTTGCCTTCATCCATTCCTGTCGCTACCCCGCCACACAGGAAATATGATGTTACTCGAAGAGAGAGAGAGAGAGAGAGAGAGAGAGAGAGAGAGAGAGAGAGAGAGAGAGAGAGAGAGAGAGAGAGAGAGAGAGAGAGAGAGAGCTTTATTTCGAATCAAAATCCTGGAAACATTGGGTAAAGTCAGACGAATCCATACTAAGATAGAAAATAATGAGGAGCAGATGTCTCGTAAATATGATAAGAAAAGAGAAAACACACGACAGTTTACGTGGTTGGCGTGGGAGACGGGGTTGTGTGTGTGTGTGTGTCCTACATTGTACAGGGATAATGATTAAACCACCCGGTTATGAATTTTCCCAGATAACTAATTACCCTCTCCTAACTAATTTTTATTTTAAATGAAAATGAGTTAACCCGATAATTAAATACTCCCCGTAACTAATTACTCTCGGGTAACTATTTACCCAGCGTAACTAATTACTCCAGATTAATATTTCATAGGTTTCTCTTGTAGTGAGACACAAATTCTCATGAAAATCCCTCGTTTTAAATATACCAGGGAGACTGCTGTACCCCTGGGTTACATAGATTACAGAATATGATTACCTTCTGATCCAAATATCACAATATGTCTGTACCCGAATATGATTACCTTCTGATCCAAATATCACAATATGTCTGTACCCTCGGACCTATATAGTCTAGGTAGAATATCTTTACTGTTGCTTCCAAATGCTACAGAATATCTGTACCCCCCCATGTTGTGAAGTCTATATTATCTGGACCCTCGAGTCCAACTTTGATAGAATATCCGTGATTCTGCGTCCAAATAGCACGGTAAATATCTACTCCAGGACTTAATCATTATAGAACATTTATACCATCTGCAGATATTAATGCATAATCGTATCCTAAGTGATATATATATATATATATATATATATATATATATATATATATATATTACAAGATATTTGTACTCTGGGTACATCCATCTTCAAATATCTGTGCCATCCTATCCATATATGACAAAACATCTTTATTCCTGGGTCTATAGACAGTGATAGACGATAGTCCACACTGGCAAGCCCTAGGGTAAACATAACCTTCACAACCCACTGGGAAGACAAAAGAACATCACTCCAAGTCTTCGTCTATATTCCAAGAGCCTCTTCAGGTCTTAAGAAGAAGTGCAGATGTAGAATGTATAGAGTTCAAAGAACAAGATTCGAATGGCTATCTGTACTGTTAAGGCACAATGATGTAGAACATTTATACTCCGTGTCTGAATATTGTAGAGTATCTGTCTCTCCGGATAGAAGTATTATGGAATATTTGTAACCCCCTTCTTCAAGCATATCAAAGTAACTGAACTCCCCCACCCTTTGGCCTAATTGGCATATCATATGTGGATCCTGAGTATAGAAATATTAGGGCTCAGTATCACCAGAGAATATATATATATATATATATATATATATATATATATATATATATATATATATATATATATATATATATATATATATATATATATCCGAAACTAAGCCAGGTATTCAATTTATCGACAAACTCATTGGGGAGGATGAACAGCTAGGGTAACTGGGAGCTCGAGTACTGCAACTAAGAATAGAATCTATGCACTCGACCCCGAGTGGCACGTGGATACGTTATGGTCAACAACGCTCAAAACTACCCCACTTAAACGACTCCGACCAACACTCTTGTCTCTACACTGCTTACGACTGTCGTATCTCAGAGGTCTCAATATTCATAGATACGTCACCATTTGTTTCTTAATCTCCTTTGATGGTTTCATCTTAAAGCACAGGCTTAGTCCAGCAGTGGAGGCCGGACTGACGAGGGCGTGTGTGTGTGTGTGTGTGTGTGTGTTTGTGTGTGTTTGTGTGTGTGTGTGTGTGTTTGTGTGTGTGTGTTTGTGTGTGTGTGTGTGTGTGTGTGTGTGTGTGTGTGGTCAGGCGTGTTCCAAGGTTCCTGTGGATGAGACGCTGCTGTCGCTTGTAGAACCCTGCGTCTCCGCCTGCCCGCCCGCCCGTCCTGTGGCTTGTAGTCCCTTCTGTCTACCCCTGCTACCCGTCCTGTGGCATGTAGGTCCTTCCGTCTACACCTGCTACCCGTCCTGTGGCTTGTAGTCCCTTCCGTCTACACCTGCTACCCGTCCTGTGGCTTGTAGGTCCTTCTGTCTACGCCTGCCCGCCCGTCCTGTGGCGTGTAAGCCCTTCTGTCTACACCTGCTACCCGTCCTGTGGCTTGTAGTCCTTCTGTTTACTCCTGCTACCCGTCCTGTGGCTTGTAGTCCTTCTGTTTACTCCTGCTACCGTCCTGTAGCTTGTAGCTCTTCTGTCTACACCTGCTACCCGTCCTGTGGCTTGAAGTCCTTCCGTCTACACCTGCTACCCGTCCTGTGGCTTGTAGTCCTTCTGTCTACACCTGCTACCCGTCCTGTGGCTTGTAGTCCTTCTGTCTACACTTACTACCTGTCCTGTGGCTTGTAGTCCTTCTGTCTACACCTGCTACCCGTCCTGTGGCTGGTAGTCCTTCTGTCTACACCTACTACCTGTCCTGTGGCTTGTAGTCCTTCTGTCTACACCTGCTACCCGTCCTGTGGCTTGTAGCTCCTCTGTCTACTACACCTGATCATCCTGTAGCTTGTAAGTCACCTGTGCCTACACCTGTATAGCAAAGCACGTCAGGCTTGTTGCATGGTAGGGACGATGGAAGCTGAGCATCAATTCATCAGTTCGAACGGAAAGGAAAACGAAAAAAAGAAAATATCAAGCTGGATAAGGCGGAGAGGAAACAATAAAAACAAATGAAGAACGAGAGAGAGAGAGAGAGAGAGAGAGAGAGAGAGAGAGAGAGAGAGAGAGAGAGAGAGAGTAGGCTCGAGCGAGTAAGAGGTATTTCAGAGACGCAGTAAAATAGCCGGAAAAAAAAAAGGGGAGGGAGCAAGAACGAAGGTATTATGTGAGGTAATGACAGGCGACCAGGGAGAGATAAGTACATGGGGTCGGACAACAGAGAGAGAGAGAGAGAGAGAGAGAGAGAGAGAGAGAGAGAGAGAGAGAGAGAGAGAGAGAGAGAGAGAGAGAGAGAGAGAGAGAGTCGTGGTAGGGAGTTACAGCCGAAGGGAGAGAGGGGAGGAGAAGGCTGCAGGCGGAGGGGCATAGGGGAGGGAGAGAGGAGGGTAAATGGAGTTAGGGAGTTGGAGGAGGAAGCTCGGAGCTTTAAAGGGAGGATATGATATGAGCAAGTGTAGGGAGAAGTGGAACCATCTTTCTTTTTTCTCGTAGGGAACGTTAGAGATGGAGATAGAAAGGGTAATATATAGGGTGAGAGATGAGAGACAGCGGCTAAGAACGATAAGAGATAGAGATAATATGAGAAGAGGGAGTATAGGGAGATAGAGACACTCTATGTGACATAAGAACAGGATGACATGGGAGGAAAATGGACTGTTGGATGTGAGGGAGAGAGAGAGAGAGAGAGAGAGAGAGAGAGAGAGAGAGAGAGAGAGAGAGAGAGAGAGAGAGAGAGAAGAGGGAGGTGGGAAAGGTAGGAGGGAGAGGTTTTTGGGGAGGGAGAAGATGATCGGCAGGGAGACCTTTAAGGGTGCACCGTAGCATGGGCAGGGAGATTATCCGCCATTAGGAGTCCGTCCCAGCGATTGTTTTGGGGCAGTTGGCCGCCACACAGCGGACGACAGCCTCTTGTCCGGAGTTGTCGAACCCGGGCGGCGATCACACTCGCAGTTTATGTTAGATCTTCCACAGGTAGTTACCTGGGCGGATTACCTGAGGCTGGCCGAGGATGCGAGGTGGGGTAGGGAGGTGGTGGGCAGGGCAGGGCAGGGTGTGTGCGGAGGTGGGAGGCTCAGGGAGGAAGAAAGGAGGGTAGTGATGAGGGAGGGAGGGAACACACTAAGAGGAGAGGGAGGTGAAGAATGAGAGGGACTCGGATTTACGGGAGGAGAGAGAGAGAGAGAGAGAGAGAGAGAGAGAGAGAGAGAGAGAGAGAGAGAGAGAGAGAGAGAGAGAGAGAGAGAGAGAGAGAATGGAAGAGGAGGGAAGGACGTTGCAAGAGAGTATAGGTGGTTGAGGCTGTAGAGGGTGGGACTACCAGCCACAACAGTATCAACATGATGGAGGGAGGCGCACGGTGGGAGGGCCATGGTCGCCTTGGCCTAACGAGGTGACGTATCCCAAGTGACGACGAAACTCCCAGGTACCCACGTAGGTAGGTAGGTAATCAAAGGACCAGGGTACCTGAGTCCTTAACCCCACTGTGACTGCAAACATAACATTGTCACCAGCGTCATGCATGATGTGTTGGGTGGAGTGGGTGTGTATGTGTATATGTATGTGTGTGTGTATGTGTGTGTGTGTGTGTGTGTGTGTGTGTGTGTGTGTGTGTGTGTCTTCACACACAACATGGAAGGTCCTCCTCAGTTCCTCTTACCCTAGCTCTCAAGAGGCGTTCAACAGGCCTTGGTGCAACCCATCCTTACGAAAGGAGACCACTCCAACCCTCACACTATCGCCCCATTGCTCTCACTTCTGCTATCTCCAAAGTCTTTGAAACTCTAACTCTCACTCTCTCTCAAGCATCAAGAATCCAGTTCTCTTCTTTCAGATCACCAGTTTGGATCACGTAGTGCCAGGTCTACTGGTGATCTTCTCTCCTATGTGTCTCAACTCTGGTCCTCATCTCTCAGGGATTTTAAAAAAAACTATTGCCGTAGTTCTTGACATTTCCAAAGCACCGAGAGGATGTAGCATGAGTCTTGGATTCTAAACTTCTTCCCTTTAGTTTCATGGCTTCTCTCTGTCTTCTCGTTCATAGTTTCCCCTCTGGTCCGTTCCACTGCAGTAGTTGCTGACAGAATGACATCTCCCTCATATCCTATCAACAGTGGTGTTCATTAGGATCAAGCCCTGTCGCTAACACTCTTACTTCTCTCTATAAATGATTTGCTCTCCTTAACTTCCATCCCTATTCACTCGTCTGTTGATGATTCCACTTGAACCACTTCAGCTCACTTTTCCCTCCCCTTCTCCTTTTGATATTCGTTCTCTTTCTCCTACTGAACATATTTTCTCCCTGAGTTCAGACCTGTGCAGCATCAACTAGAATGGTTGTCAAAAAGCAATATCTCTCTCTATCTCTATCTAAGGGTCACTCGTTTCTTTCTATTCCTTTCCCAAAAACACTACCATTCAACCCTCTAAACACATAGACATGGGCATAGCCAAACATCCCCCACTCCGTCCTGGACATCCCACACGATCATCACAAAAAGATCTGTTTCCCAAAAGCTGGAATCTCCTGGAGATGCAGTCATTATTCTTCGTGTGAACTGCTATCACATACCAGGCTGGATTTTGATTAACCAGTCATGGATCACTGCTCACATACCTCGAATGGTTCATCTTCCGCCTCGTTCTTAACGTGTGTGGTGTCATCTCTTCACAGCCATCCCTTTCTGTACACCACAATGCTCCTGTTCTCTCTCCCTGTTCAACCGCACATACTGTGACCATTGTCCTTGTGAGGAGTCTGAAGGTGGCTGATGGTTCCATAGTCTGTGTGTGAAGATCGACCACTCGAGGACTAACCCTTATGACACCTCCTCCTTCCCTGGAATTGCAGAGTCCTGATGATCTTTCTTTCATCTATTTTCTCACCCTTTATTCCTTTCACCCGAGATGATGGCCTTTGACTGCGGTATATTTTGCACGCGTCACGTTGGTCGCAAAAAATGGGAGAGTTAGGAAAAAAAAAAATAGTTTTCCCGACTCTGGGCATCGTCCAACAGTGCGAGGGAAAAAAAATTTTACATCATCCTCGCCACCGACATCTACCTGCCACCTGAGACCCTTCGGCTCCAAGTTATTGTCCAGCTCATCCGACCTCGTATATACCGCTACAAGAACAGCTTCATCCTACAGCAGTGCTCTCTAATCTCCCACTTTGTAGTAAAAGATCGTCTATTTAACATATTCCTTTTTTTGTAGCCTCGGACGACTGTTATAAGCATTTTCTTTGCATATTTTCAGTCATTGGCCAGAAATTAATTCTAAGAACTATTATACATACATATATATATATATATATATATATATATATATATATATATATATATATATATATATATATATATATATATATACGTATGTGTGTGTGTGTGTGTGTGTGTGTGTGTGTGTATGTGTGTGTGTGTGTGTGTGTGTGTGTGTGCGTGTGTGTGTGTGTGTGTGTGTGTGTGTGTGTGTGTGTGTGCGCATCTTTCGTTAGGTTAGCACATACCTCAGC
>NC_092239.1:12615819-12655819 GCF_036320965.1 Panulirus ornatus
GCCTAACTCTAATTGTTCATCACACAGCGAACCTTAGAACAGGGAATTTGAAGGTTTTGCTTTGACTGCCTCATTTCAAGATTGTTTTTGAAAAGAAGATTAACCGTAAGACTGCTATCACTCCAAAAGAAACCAAACGAAGAAAAAAAAAATGTAATGTATGTTTTACCTTGCCTGCATTAACATTATAATGTCTATATACAACACGGAATAACTGATGAATAACCAGACCCGGAAATAGGACAGTTAGTCCTCGATCTGAGAAAGACACACACACACACACACACACACACACACACACACACACATATATATATATATATATATATATATATATATATATATATATATATATATATATATATATATACATATATATATATATATATATATATATATATATATATATATATATATATATATATATATATATATATATATAATATATATATTTTCCAAAAGAAGGAACGGAGAGGGGAGCCAGGTGGGGATTTTCCCTCTGAGGCCCAGTCCTCTGTTCTTAACGCTACCTCGCAAGCGCGGGAAATGGCGAATAGTATGAAAATATATATATATATATATATATATATATATATATATATATATATATATATATATATATATATATACATGTGTGTGTGTGTGTGTGTGTGTGTGTGTGTGTGTGTGTGTGTGTGTGTGTCTATGTGTGTGTGTGTGTGTGTGTGTGTGTGTGTGTGTCTATGTGTGTGCGTGTGTGTGTGTGCGTGTGTGTGCGTGTGTGTGCGTGTGTATGTGTGCGTGTGTGTGTGTGTCTGTGTGTCTGTGTGTGCGTGTGTCTGTGTGTGTGTGTGTGTGTGTGTGTGTATACATATTATAGGCTGCACTGTTTACTGTCCACTCCGATCAAAATATTTGAAAGACGAACATAAAAGAAGTGAAGAATCGTCCCAAAACCTCACAAAAGATTAATACAGAGAAGTGGGTTGGCAGGGACCTGAGGGTCGTGACGTGATCAACGAGAACAGAGACGGTCAGAAAGCAGAGGCTGGAACCTGATGATGACGGACCTGTTTATAGAAACAATGATGGGTTATCTTCCTCCGATATGCTGTGACACACACTAGGGTCAAGGGAGACGAGGTAGCTTCTGATTCCTCTCTCTCTCTCTCTCTCTCTCTCTCTCTCTCTCTCTCTCTCTCTCTCTCTCTCTCTCTCTCTCTTTCCTGTCCCTCACCCCTGGCTCTCTCCTTCCCCCAGGTCCTCACCCGCCCAGCCCCGGCAGCTTGCACCGCCCCCGGAGGACGACACCTGATCCCCCCGCTCGCTTTTTAAACAACCGATCAAACTACTGATTATTTAATTATGGCTCCATATGGCGGCGGGACACAGTAGCGGCGTCGTGTGGGGAGGAGAGGGAGAGAGAGAGAGAGAGAGAGAGAGAGAGAGAGAGAGAGAGAGAGAGAGAGAGAGGTAATGTAAAACACACACACACACACACACACCCAAGTACGAAATACGATAAAAGACTGGAAAGGAATGAAACTGTGAGGAAGAAGGAGGAAAAATAGTAAGTCATAAGAGAAGGAGGAAGTGAGTCAAGGCAAGGAAAGAGGTGAATAGATACTCAGGAGAGGTGAGGGTAATAAGGGGGGACAAGGGTAAGAACAAGGCAAGAGAAGGGAAATAAATACACGAGAGAAAAAAGAGGATGAAGAGACAGGTGGAGCTAGAAGGGAGAGGGGGAGACTTAGCCGGGGAGGGGGAGCAGTTGAATGTCCAGGCTGCTGGAAACATGAGACATACAGAGTATATCCCAGGGCATCAGGAGGCCACTCCACCCTCCGCCCCCTCGGGGAACCTGCCCTGGAGAGACGAGAGGAGGAGGAGCAGCAGCAGGAGGTCTCCCACCCTCCCTCCCCTCAGCCCATGGGTAGGTACTGTACTAGATAGCGTACCAGTTCCCCCTCCTCCTCTGATCCCAAAGGGCACCATTTTGGATAAAGCACCAGGTCCCAAGGGCACTGCCCTAGACAGGGCACCGGGTCCACCCTCCGTGCCCGTATGGCATGACCTGGACAGAGGACCAGGTCCTACTGTGCAACCCAGGAGTGGTTGTTTGTCTGGACCCCTTCCCTGCGGGATCATAACTCGCTCTGGGTACGTAGGATTCTCTGTTTTCGGGCATTAAAAGTAGCTACGAGAGTAGAACTCTGTCGATATAAGTTAGTCTTCAGAAGAGAGAGGTTGACTTCTGTTGACGGTGGTCAAGAGAAGAGAGACAGACACCTCCCGACCTTCAGGTTGGAGAGGTGGAAACTCCAGCTAGAGTGGCGTCTTGGAAGTAATCCCATCTCAGGAAATGATGACAGGTTGTCTGAAGAAGGAAATTGAGTCACTGAGAACCCAGGGTGAATGAGACGTGGAGTTAGACACAGTCTCTCGAGAAGATGCTGCCAGAGAAAATCTTCAGGCAACGTCAGGAATGCCAACATTAAGTGAGGAGGTAATCAGAACACACGACTGAGCGACCAAGGCGGAGGGAGGAAGAGTGAAGCACAGAGAGAGAGAGAGAGAGAGAGAGAGAGAGAGAGAGAGAGAGAGAGAGAGAGAGAGAGAGAGAGAGAGAGAGAGAGAGAGGCAACAATTAGGCACTTCTTGTTAATCCATCTTTCAGGTATTCCTTGGACCGGGTACCTTGTCGCGCTAACCGCTCATTCTCAAATTCTTTAACCAAATGAGACCATGAATTGAAAGCAGGAGTGTGTATGAGATCTGACCAAAGTCTTGACACGAATGAAAATGACACTTATTGGAGATTCTTGTGATAAGCCACGACAAAAGAGATGGGTGAGGTGTAGTGTGTTAAAGACGATTACCGAAGTGTGAGGGTGGAGTATCTGTGTAAGGCCACAAGGCAAGAGAGATGGAGAAAAGGAGGCCAGAAGGAGGCTAGGGAGTGGCTGGAGTCATCCTGGCAGTACCCAGGGTAGCGATGCAAACACTTGGTGTTTAGGAAGATCAAGCTGAGGCAAGTGATCGCGCGACTCTTGATGAAGAGACGAAAGATCGTAGAATTTTGAGGCTTTTTAGATCCTGAAGGAAATTATCCCTGGAGAAGACAGTATAGAAAACAAACGGAAAAGCAAGGGATGGTCTATACAGACGTAACGTTTGACGTAAAGGAAAATAGGAAGACAGTGCTGAGACAGGTCCACACTTTTACATACCAAGGATACTGTCTCCCTGAGCGGTTACACAAGACTGTGGATAGGGTGATGAGGGTGTGTGTGTGTCTCGCCCCTCCTTGAGAATGACAACTCCAGTTCCAGGAAAGGAGAGCTTGTGATGACTCAAAATATATAAAGAAAATTGTTAATGACAAAGGGGAATAAATTGGTCTGTCAGCGTATAATCCTCCAGGAAGGCCTGAAGATCCGAGGCAGGTAATTGGGATAATGAAGAAGAGATTCAGGACTCAGACGTGAGGCGTAGTAGGATGTTACTCGTAGTAGGAGACCTGGACCTGGAGTCCTGCGGCGTGGGTAAAACCAGCCATTTGCTTTCTTGAGACTGATACACTACACGTCTACAGTGGGGAGACCACTGGGAACAAAGGCCACTGGAACAATAAATAAGAAGAAATGATGGGATTATCTGCGATGGTACTAAACAATCTTTTTAGGGAACACACACACACACACACACGTCGTAGACGGATATCCACTACCTGGCAGCTGATTAGCTCGACAGAAGATACTGGGAAGTCTACGATAAAGGAGACAATAGCAGGGGGGGGTCTCAGTAGTATGGGAGAGAGAGAGAGAGAGAGAGAGAGAGAGAGAGAGAGAGAGAGAGAGAGAGAGAGAGAGAGAGAGAGAGAGAGAGAGAGTAAGAGCAATAACGTAGATCAGGTGGGTAGGTTTACATGCGTTCTCGAGGTTATGAGCAGATCTTTGCACATTCAATTTCAGGTTAGTACTAGAGAACGATTTCTTCTTTTTTTTTCTTCCAAATGGGTTGAAAACTATCCAAGTAGCATGGATGGAAGCATTGACATCAGATGTGTCTGCTCCAGGTGGATGAAAGCAACAGGTAGAGTTCCTCAAGGTTCCGTATTAGGACCACTGCCATTTCTATGTTACAGAGAAGATTAGACTGAAGGACTGGAATTCTGTATGAATATGTTTGCAGATGATGCCGAACCAGTGATAGAAGTGAAAAATCAACGAACACAATCGCTTGCAAGATATGGATGAATATGAAATACTGAGGACTGAAAAACTGACAAAAACATCGGATTTTGAATACAAAGTTTAATAAGCTTATAAGAAAGAATTTACCCGTGTTAGGAGCCTAAGAATGGACATGACACCTCACTTGCCTGTAAAAGATTACACTATATAACTAGAAAGGTTTTGAAGGAGGCATTCTACATATCAATCAGTGTCAAAATTTCCCCTTCAAGCACACGAGCAATGCAAGTAGAAAGAAGCGCCTTCCAACCCACGTTCGACCATAGGTAAAAGACATACATTACTTACTTGGTCTCCCAAAAGAAAGATCAGTAAACCTCCTGGAGAGGTCCAATGGTATGCTTCAGGAATGATGCCTAGAGATGGGATGGTTCGTGGAGAGAAGAGAGAAGGTTTCGACCATGCCTCACTCCAGGAAAGAAGGAAAACGAAGAGAAAGATAATAACCTCCTTCAAATTTTTCTCAGGGGTCAAGATGATATTGGTATTGACCCGTTCTTCGAAAATGGAGAGTGACATAACCTAACCTGAAGGTCATTATCGGACACTGGGGGTAAGAGGAGGTAGAAGAGACCTGGTGAGAGTTTAGCGCACTTGCGGAACAAATTAGATAGATGGACGAATGGTAAATGATGGGATTATTGAGATAATACAGTAGCCCGTTTTGACAGAAAGATGGAGATAAAAGATGGGATGGGAGCTCCTTCCCACTATAGGTAAGTAGACTACTATAAATAGATATTCACATGTGATATACACACACGAGTGTTTGAGACATTGGCCTCCATCCTAGTGCCAGTGTCCCACAAGCCAACCCCACTCTTCCTCTTCCTTTACCTCCTCAACCCTCCCCCTCTCTCTCTCTCTCTCTTCCCCCAGCCCACCTCCCTCCTCCCCTCCCTTCTCCCTCTTCCCCCCCAGCTCCACTCTGCACTCACTCAATACCGTGTATTCATTACATGGTTACCAGATAATTTCCCTCCCTCCTCCCCCTTCCCCCTACTCGTCGACTCTGCTCTCCACCTGCCGCCCGGCACACGCCAGACAGCTGGGCAGAGATTTGAGAAGGTATTAGCATCAATAATTCACTAATACTAAATCCAGCTCACTGCTCCCTCGGGCTGACGCAAGGGGAGAGAGTTACCCCCCCTCCCTACTCCCTCACTAACTCCCTCTTGCACGACTCACTGTCCTCCCTTTCTCCATCCCTCTTAGCGCTCTCTCTCTCCCTCCTTCTCAATCGAACTACTTAGGGATGGGGATATAGCACTTGACTTAACCGGTCTTGTAACTAATGTTACATCGTTCATCCCCTGAGCACTACGGTATGATCCTTGAGTGCGATGGTACGACCCTTGATCATGACGAATGGCACGACCCTTGAGTATGACGGTACGACCCATGGGGTATGATGATCTGGACTCGGATCTGAATCTTATGAGGTAAGGTTAAAGGGCAGTACCATCATCCTCAAGGCTCGTGTCGTCGTGCTCAAGGGTCGTGTGTACTTCGAGCCTATGCAGTATCATGTCACCCTAATGGTCGTCCCTTCGTGCTTAGGCAGTGCCATCATCTTACCTAAGGGTCGTAAACTGTGTTGTCAAGGGTCGTGCCTTGGTGCTCAAGGGAGCAACGCTCAGTAATCTTCAGTTCGGTGATCAGAGAGACACTCACCTGTAGATCATCAAAGCTGAATAGTCTTAGATCCTTTTGGTCTCGTCAGAAGAACCTGCCAATACGTCACCCGCAGAACAGACAAGTGACGAGCAACTGGTGTTCTGCTCTTGGGCTGCAAAACAACACTGAGACACTACTGCTCTCTTCTTGACGGCTTCCCTATACAGGTTGTGGAGGAATATGAACATCCCTTGCTTTATCCTGGTGCCCTGCATCCAACTGTTCAAAGAAATCTACGTCTATTCTTCTGAGTCATGGATGAAAAAAAAGCATAATGAAACCTGAAAGAACGTTTCAAATAGGTTCAAACTCTGGTGAAAATATATCTTTTTTTTTTTTGTAAGATTTATCCGGTGCGTTTCATATGCGACTTATGATGAGGCATTAGCCTATGGATGGGCTCCCATTCTCACAGAATACTTAGAGAGGGACGTTCTGTTACGGTCTTGCCTGTAGCGAAGTTCTATACCCCCAACGCATCAAAAGGTTAGTACATTTACCGAATTATCAGTACGTGTCTTTTCTTTATGACTGATTTTTGTATCACTCTATCTATCTATCTACTTAGCCATCCATATACTTATCCATCTATCTAACTATCTGTCTATCTCGTCCCTCGTTGCTCTGTACAGGGCTTGTGTCACTGCAGTCATACATTTTCATATCCTGATCTTCGTTTCTTTCTACAGAGGTGATGTAAAAGACGAGCGAAAATCTTACTTATGAGAACAGGCGCAGGTGTCATGTATTATTCACTGAAGCCAGCGCCTACCACGCACAGTTTAGACCCACAGACTATTCCACTATTTATCTTGACTGCTTCAGTACCCAGGTTCGACCCTACCTCCCCTCCTCCTAACACCCATACACCACATCACTGTAATCCATTCTATCCCGCATGTGCCTTTTATCCCCTTGAATGTTCAGACCCCGATACCCCAGAGTCGTTCTAAGTCTATCCTTCCATATCCTTCTCGGTCTCCACCTATCCCTTGATCCTCCACTTTTGACACAGAGATCCACTTAGTCACTCTATCTTCGCTCATCCTCTCCATGTGTCCAAACCATTTTCGCATAGCTTGGTCAGCTCTCATCAGACTGCGCTTACTACCACACATCTCTCTTACAGTTTCATTCCTACCCAATCAATCCGTCTCACACCACGTACTGTCCTCACACATTTCATTCCCAACATGTCCATTCTTTTTATTTCTTTCGCATTCAAGGCCTAAGACTCGTAATTAATCATACAACACCGTCAGGACTACTATACCTTCAAACGCATCCACCCTTTCTCTAACAGACACTGATCTCTCGTTCCACACGCTCGCTATTGCATCCAGGAACTTAGGCCCCCTATGCACTACGATTCACATCATGCCATCAGCTGCAACATCCACCCCCAGTTACATAAAACATTCCACTTCCTCTTGGTTCTACCTGTTTAAATCTGCATTCAGACCATTCTTATCTATCCTTCGCTTGCACTTTAATACCTTACTTTTGCTCACACATGCTCCCAACTTTCTTATTTCACTCACTCCCCCAATCTCTGTCTCCAGCTTGTGGTGCTACTCTCTGGAATCTGCCACTAGAACTGTGTCATCTACAAATAGCAAATGATTCATTTCCTCTGACTTCCCAACCCCAGTATACCATAGACATTCCCCTCACTCTGAGTTCCTAGCACTGAAACTCTCTTACCACCTACAGGAATACATATATATATATATATATATATATATATATATATATATATATATATATATATATATATATATATATATATATATATATATATATAACTAGTTCTCTCTCCTTTAGCGAGAGTTTTCTTATCCCATCCATTATGGGAGAGGACAAAGGCCACCACGTTTGGCACTCCTGCCCGGGGCGCTGAGCTCTGCCCACGGAGAGGATTTCTCTCTCTCTCTCTCTCTCTCTCTCTCTCTCTCTCTCTCTCTCTCTCTCTCTCTCTCTAGTTTACGCTTCCTCCCCTCTCAGCAGGTCCCCCTACCCGTGGGCTAGCCTCCCTCTTCCGTGTCGAGGCCTCGTACCACTGGGTTACGCCTTCCTTTACCTTAGTGAGGCCCTTCTTCTTCTTCTCCCCTTAGTTATCCCTTACTTTCCCTCTCTCTCTCCCTCTCTCTCCCCGGATGAGTCCTCCTCCTCCTTGGATTAATCTCCCCTGAAGGAGGGGTTTTCCTCCCCCTTCCCTAAGCTTCCTAACCCCCATTCCCACGTTTTAGGCTTCCTCCCCCTCCCTGGACTAGGCTTTCTCTCCTTCCCTCCCTCCATCCCCAATCCCTGGGCTAGGCTTCCTCCCTCTCCCTGGACTAGGCTTTCTCTCCTTCCCTCCCTCCATCCCCAATCCCTGGGCTAGGCTTCCTCCCTCCTCTCCCTCCTCTGTCCTAGGGCTCCCCAGCGTGGGTTGTCAGTCAAGGGGAGGCAGTTTACAAATCACACGCCAGGCAGTCGCCTACAACAATATCACAATTAACCGAGTCTTCTCCCCAGCCACGTGAGTCTGGGGAGGGGACCATGAGGGAGGAAAGGGGGAGGATAGAGAGGGGAGAGACGAGAGATGGGTAGACAGCCACGTGAGGCTGGGAGGGGACTATGAGGAAGGAAAGGGGGAGGATAGAGAGGGGAGAGACGAGAGATGGGTGGAAGAAAGGACAGATGAGTAAGGGGAGAGAAGGGAATGAAGAGCGGAGAGAGTAAGGTCGTTGGGATGGTCTTGCACGGTGAGCCTTACTACCGATTGGTGTATATTGATGGTCTGGTAGGTTGTATGTTGTGTGGTAGTGGTGCTGTGTGGTAGTGGCGTCGTATGGTAGTGGTGTTGTGTGGTAGTGGTGTTGTATGGTAGTGGTGTTGTATGGTAGTGGTGTTGTATGGTAGTGGCGTCGTATGGTAGTGGTGTTGTGTGGTAGTGGTGTTGTATGGTAGTGGTGTTGTATGGTAGTGGTGTTGTATGGTAGTGGTGTTGTATGGTAGTGGTGTTGTATGGTAGTGGCGTCGTGTGATAGTGGCTCTCGGTGCGGTTGTGCTGCCGAACTGCAACTCGGGGACGAGGGATCCCTCGTGACAGGAGGCGACGGTGGCGATTATTAGTTGCAGTAGCTTTCATCCCGAACTGACGGATGTATGTGTACGTGTGTCAGTGTGAATGACTGTACGTGTCTTCGAGCGTCTGTAGGGGGTGCATGTTTATGTACGTGACATACTGGTTATAAAACGCCTGTGGATGTTTTCTTGTGTGAATGTGAAATGAGTAAGGTTATTATACTCAGAGAGAGAGAGAGAGAGAGAGAGAGAGAGAGAGAGAGAGAGAGAGAGAGAGAGAGTTTTACTAAATAAGGTTTCGTTAACGCCAATAGTAAAAGTGATGACACAAGTCTCACTCTAGACATCAATACGAACTTTCATAGGTTTCAAAAGCTCGTGAATACATCATCTATGGTTTGCTATAGGACCCAGTATGAGCAGGATGTATGACTGTATTATCACAATCTATCGGTACAAATATACATTACTAACGTATCTCTAATGACACACTATTAGTCGTGAGTTCTGCTGTCAGATTAGAGCATTTGATTTTGATTTTTGATGAGCATGGGCAATGGTCTTTCGTGGTTCGAGGGAAGGAGGGAGGGAAGGAAGACCATCTAAATCAATGGTGTTTATGGTGCCTGACGGTACGATCTAATTGTACCTCTCCCCTGTACCAAGACCCCCCCCCCCCACCATGTCCTCCTGCACGACTCTACCCTCCCCCCCTTTCCTCTCCCTCCTCCCTCCTCCTCTACCTACCTCCACCACCCGCGCGCGCGCCCTCCCTTCCGACCCACGCCCTCCCTCCCGCCGCCAACCTCGGCGCCATTGACCCAAGACCAATGGTCATTACCAGGGAATAATGTCGACAGCTTCAGGAAAAGGGGAAATAATAAATGAAATTTGAGTCTCGTGTGAGGGAGGAGGAGGAAAGAGAGAGAGAGAGAGAGAGAGAGAGAGAGAGAGAGAGAGAGAGAGAGAGAGAGAGAGAGAGAGAGAGCACTCTAACCATCCCTTACTCACTCGCACTCAGCCATTGAGAGGCGACAAGATGGCTATTCTTCTTCCTCTTCTTCTTCTACGTTCTTCAGTACCAACAATCCATCACTCATTCATCGCCGGAGGCCATTTACTCAGTGAATCTTGTCATTCACTCATTTATCACTCACTCACTCACTCAGCCACTGAGTGACTCATGCAGTCACCTCCTCAAAGCAATCAGTCAGTCATTAGATTCGTGAGTCATAATATATCGTTGAGTACGATCACTGTACGGCGCTATTGAGTGGAATAATTCAACAGGATCATTCGGTCGAATTTCATACGGTATAAGGCCCAAATCTGACCCTTACTCTAATCCCTTGACCAATTTGTTATAATCAGTGATTGAGGCATATTAAGACATTGTGTAATCCCTCATCTCAATGTTCCTAATCCAACCCAAGTCACATTTCCCCCCCCATCCCAATCGGGCAAAGCCAATCCCAGTCCATATCATGGTGTCTTTACACCTAATCCCTGACCATAACATTAATCATTCACAAATATCCCAGTTGGGGTCCGATTAGGATGAGGTCGAGTTTATATATATATATATATATATATATATATATATATATATATATATATATATATATATATATATATATATATATTTTTTTTTTTTTTTTTTTTTTTTTTTTTATACTTTGTCGCTGTCTCCCGCGTTTGCGAGGTAGCGCAAGGAAACAGACGAAAGAAATGGCCCAACCCACCCCCATACACATGTATATACACACGTCCACACACGCAAATATACATACCTACACAGCTTTCCATGGTTTACCCCGGACGCTTCACATGCCTTGATTCAATCCACTGACAGCACGTCAACCCCTGTATACCACATCGCTCCAATTCACTCTATTCCTTGCCCTCCTTTCACCCTCCTGCATGTTCAGGCCCCGATCACACAAAATCCTTTTCACTCCATCTTTCCACCTCCAATTTGGTCTCCCTCTTCTCCTCGTTCCCTCCACCTCCGACACATATATCCTCTTGGTCAATCTTTCCTCACTCATTCTCTCCATGTGCCCAAACCATTTCAAAACACCCTCTTCTGCTCTCTCAACCACGCTCTTTTTATTTCCACACATCTCTCTTACCCTTACGTTACTTACTCGATCAAACCACCTCACACCACACATTGTCCTCAAACATCTCATTTCCAGCACATCCATCCTCCTGCGCACAACTCTATCCATAGCCCACGCCTCGCAACCATACAACATTGTTGGAACTACTATTCCTTCAAACATACCCATTTTTGCTTTCCGGGATAATGTTCTCGACTTCCACACATTTTTCAAGGCTCCCAAAATTTTCGCCCCCTCCCCCACCCTATGATCCACTTCCGCTTCCATGGTTCCATCCGCTGACAGATCCACTCCCAGATATCTAAAACACTTCACTTCCTCCAGTTTTTCTCCATTCAAACTCACCTCCCAATTGACTTGACCCTCAACCCTACTGTACCTAATAACCTTGCTCTTATTCACATTTACTCTTAACTTTCTTCTTCCACACACTTTACCAAACTCCGTCACCATATATATATATATCAGCCTCATTGTGATACGCCTTTATGCCATCTCTCTCTCTCTCTCTCTCTCTCTCTCTCTCTCTCTCTCTCTCTCTCTCTCTCTCTCTCTCACCCATGGGGTCCATGACCCATGCAGTATCACCCATGGCACCTATGCCCCCACGCTGTCACCACACCCATGGCACCCATATCTCCCCACACTGTCTCACCCATGGCAGCCATATCCCCCCACACTGTCTCACCCATGGCACCCATATCCCCCCACACTGTCTTACCCATGGCACCCATATCCCCCCCACACTGTCTCACCCATGGCACCCATATCCCCCCACACTGTCTCACCCATGGCACCCATATCCCCCCACACTGTCTCACCCATGGCACCCATATCCCCCCACACTGTCTCACCCATGGCACCCATATCTCCCCACACTGTCTCACCCATGGCACCCATATCTCCCCACACTGTCTCACCCATGGCACCCATATCTCCCCACACTGTCTCACCCATGGCACCCATATCCCCCCACACTGTCTCACCCATGGCACCCATATCCCCCCACACTGTCTCACCCATGGCACCCATATCCCCCCACACTGTCTCACCCATGGCACCCATATCCCCCCCACACTGTCTCACCCATGGCAGCCATATCCCCCCACACTGTCTCACCCATGGCACCCATATCCCCCCACACTGTCTCACCCATGGCACCCATAGGACGCGTCTCGCCGAGACTTGTATCAGCTGTGTTACTTCCCAAACGACCTGGTTTAGACCATCACTCAACCCACCCATATTTCCCACGAGATCTCAGTAATAACACTCAAAGAAAAAAGAAAATTGAAAATCAAAGAAAAATTATCCATATCAACCTCAACCCGCACCCATATCTCCCCACACTGTCTCACCCATGGCACCCATATCCCCCCCACACTGTCTCACCCATGGCACCCATAGGACGCGTCTCGCCGAGACTTGTATCAGCTGTGTTACTTCCCAAACGACCTGGTTTAGGCCACCACTCAACCCATCCATACTTCCCATGAGATCTCAGTAATAACACTCAAAGAAAAAAGAAAATTGAAAAAAATAGAAGAAAAATTATCCATATCAACCTCAAACCCCCCCCCCCTGACATCATCTCCCCCCCCTTTTTTTCCTAATAGATAAAAGGCCCGGATAAAGATTAAAAGATAAAGAAATGTCTCTCCCTCTTGTTTACACAAAAGATAATATCATATCATTCCATACCTCATGACCCTACACTTATCATTCATCACACACACACACACACACACACACACGGTAACCCTAACTTACTTTTAGCATTACAAACTACCATGTATGCACTCGAACTTCGCCAGGCCATGATTAACCCTCAAAACACATGTGATCCGGTCATTAGCGAACTGTGCAATCCTCAAGTCCATTAATTGAATTTTCAATCCCCCTAAGTCTTCATTGAAAGCAGCCACGACTCCACCACACTACTCCAAACACGGCCACGACCGTATGATTAAACACGGAGATAATCACACGGTACACGGTCTTCCGTATGTCATTAATCAGATCACTGGTATAGGACGAGTGGGGTCGGCTTTGTTATTACGTATATATATATATATATATATATATATATATATATATATATATATATATATATATATATATATATAGAAATATATTATTATTTTATTATTTTATAATAAAGAAATATATATATATATATATATATATATATATATATATATATATATATATATATATATATATATATATATACTTCCCATGTATTCCCTGCATGTTGTAGAAGGCAACTAAAAGGGGAGGGAGCGGGTGGCTGGAAATCTTCCCTTCTCGTTTTTTTTTTAATTTTCCAAAAGAAGGAACAGATAAGGGGGCCAGGTGAGGATATTCCCTCAAAGGCCCAGTCCTCTGTTCCTAACGCTACCTTGCTAATGCAGGAAATGGCGAATAGTATGAAAGAAATATATATATATATATATGTGTGTGTGTGTGTGTGTGTGTGTGTGTGTGTAGGTGTGTGTGTGTGTGTGTAGGTGTGTGTGTGTGTGTGTGTAGGTGTGTGTGTGTGTGTGTGTAGGTGTGTGTGTGTGTGTGTGTGTGTAGGTGTGTGTGTGTGTGTGTGTGTGTGTGTAGGTGTGTGTGTGTGTGTGTGTAGGTGTGTGTGTGTGTGTGTGTAGGTGTGTGTGTGTGTGTGTGTGTGTGTGTAGGTGTGTGTGTGTGTGTGTGTAGGTGTGTGTGTGTGTGTGTGTAGGTGTGTGTGTGTGTGTGTGTGTAGGTGTGTGTGTGTGTGTGTGTGTGTGTAGGTGTGTGTGTGTGTGTGTGTGTAGGTGTGTGTGTGTGTGTGTGTGTAGGTGTGTGTGTGTGTGTGTGTGTGTGTGTGTGTGTAGGTGTGTGTGTGTGTGTGAGTGTGTGTGTGTGTGTGTGTCACCGTGTTTCATCAGATTTGATGATATAAGAACGATTGTTACATTAGAGAAATTGGATTAACCGAGTAAAAAGAATATAATCTAGAAATTATCATAATCTAGAAATTATCATAATCTAGAAATTGATATAATCTAGAAATTAATATAATGCTTATCATTACTGTAATTTCTAGTACTATTATACATCATAAGCAGGGTTGTGTTGTATCAAAATATATTATGATTTTTATTCAAGTTTTCCTGGTGGATTAAATTCATTTGAAAACATAGATTTAGATGCGATATCATGGGGAGACTATCCCATTAGAAATAAAGTTAGAAAGCCAGGTCAAAGATCATCAGGAAGGAAGAGTTATGGAAAACTGTGAAGGACAGGAAACTAACTTTGTTGAATAGAAAGGAAAGGATGAAAAGTTAGTGAATAAAAGAGAGTGCAAAAGGTTTGATAGAGAGTAAAATACTATAGCCCTTGAGCACAACGGTACGACCCTTAAGCACAATAGTACGACCCTTAAGCACAATAGTACGACCCTTAAGCACAATGGTACAGCCCTTAAGCACGTCGATACGACCCTTAAGCACACCAATTCTTCCTCTAAGCCCGACCGTACGATCCTTGCCTGCATGATGGGAGGGTCAGCCTTTGACCTGATCCTTTAAGGTCAGATCCAAGGCCAAGCCATCACACACTCAAGGGTCGTACCGTCGGCGCTAAGAAGGCCCGTGCTATCATGCAGAAGGGGGACGTTCCATCGTGCTCAAGGAGGTCCATCAACACCCAGTTATAACCAATCACAATTATGACACAGGAACCTTATTAATGGACACGTTACGTGTACACAAGAAGGGGAAACATCCCACATACACACACACACACACACACACACACACACACACACACACAGAACATGTACGTACAGGGATTAATACTGTGGAAACCTGCCCCTGTACGCCGGCCCAGCTCAGCTCATCCTCTCCTGTCGAAGGTGACACCTTTTCTTATGGATCTAAACTCTCCAAACAGAACCCTCCTTAGTGGCCCGCTGGCCGCGTCGTGCATACCGCCATTCTAGACAGACCTGACAGACAGCGCGTACTAGGAAACAGACAGTCAGCACGTAGAGAACTGAAAGAGAGGCTAGTTAGACAAGCCAACCAGGGAATCTTTATCTAAAACAAGAAAAAAGAAAAACAGAAAAAGCAGAAAAAACAGAACGAATAGGCTTTGCGAGGAGAGAGAGAGAGAGAGAGAGAGAGAGAGAGAGAGAGAGAGAGAGAGAGAGAGAGAGAGAGAGAGAGAGAGAGAGAGAGAGAGTGACATTATGCGCATACCGCATTCGCACAGTCGCCCATATGTGGAGACGTTTGAGTAATGAGACGTGGTGTTATCAGGAGAGGGTGGTGGCACAGGTGGTGGGTGGGGTTGGAGACGAGGCTGACGAAGTGGGGGTGAGGGTATCGCTTTACACCACCACCCCTGACGTTTGTTTATACCACTGGTGATAGTAGGGGTCTCTCCATCACCACCACCTCCCAGGCTGGCTGGCTCTCTCTCTCTCTCTCTCTCTCTCTCTCTCTCTCTCTCTCTCTCTCTCTCTCTCTCTCTCTCTCATTCCTCCTTTTCCTTCAAGGGCAAGAACACCCCTCTGGGTCCCTAGCCTCATCCTTCCCCTTCCTGTACTGTACTTTCTAAGTGTACTTGTCTCCACCTACCTACCCTCCCTCCCTAGCCATGTATCCTACGTCCATCTTATCTCTATGTGATTAGACTCATAAAAATGTTAAAGCTACAGAAATAAGATGTATCAAACTCCCTCCCACCAACCTTCTCCCCCTCCTCCTCCTCCTCCTTTTCCGTCTCACCCTGCCTCTCTTCCAGTGTTCTATTCCACTGCTGGTTCACTTACGTACAATACCTTAAGGACACAGAAACAGGATCTTGTTACTCTCAGACTTCACCAGTGTTCCATTGCATCATGTTATTTGTTTTCTTTCATGCTTCAGAAATATAAAGTTTTTGAGGACAGGAAAGAAATACTTTTCCATCATATTTTCACAAAGATATAAGTAATTTCAAATGGAGACATTTCTTTTTGTCAGTTTCAGCCTTTCTTCATACTTGTTTACAGTTTCCTCTGTTTGCGACGTAGCGCCAGGAACAGACGAGGAGACGTCTCATTTGCCCACATCCACTGTTATGTGTAACGCAGTGAAACCAGAGCTTCCTATCCACAACTGAGCCCCATGAACCTTTCTGCGGTTTCCCCTGACCGCTTCATATGACCCGGTTCAGCCTGATGGCAGTACATCGCCCCCTGTATACCACATCGCTCCAATTCGCTTTATCCCCCTTCCAAGTTTTACTCTCTCTCGCATGTTCAGGCCCGATCACTCGAAGCACCTTTCACTCATCCTTTGTCTCCACCATCTCGTTCCATCCACTTCTGACACACATACGCTCTTCATCAATCTCTCCTGAATCATCCTTTACTCATGCCAAACCATTTCTTTTCCAGAGTCTTACATCCAGGATCATGGAGTCGTCACTCTCCAGGTTGTGGAACACCCTGACCCCCAGCACCTCGGTTTTGTGTTCCAGAGACCTCACCCTCAGGCTCCTTGAATCGTTACCTGTTAGGACGTGAATCCTTGATTGTCCGTAAGTGTCAGGTCACCTCATCCCTGGATACTGACACCAAAGACTTGATTCTTGATTCCTGGACCCGTGTACCAAGCGGTTACGAAATCCCCACCACTAGTCGACATCACTTTCCAGTTTTTGATACATCTCACCTGCAGCTTACAGGGCCCTAGTTTCAAGGCTTCAAGGTCGTCACTCTTAGCGAGACGACCTCTTTCTGGAGCCTAGATATGAGGGTCATAAAGACTTTCACGTCCAACCTCAAGGAATGTCATCTCAAAGCTTCAGATTGCATCTCTCCATCCTTCAGGGTCTTAATGGCTAGGTCTGAAAACCTTCATCCTTGGCCTCCAGGTTCTTCACCTTTTGGTTTCAAAGCCATTTACCTCTTGGTTGCTTGAACCTTCATATTCAGGTCCAAAAACTTGAGAACACTCACCAGTACTCTTAAGGATTTCCTCACCTCTGGAGCTACTTGGATGCAGGACCTCAACTTTGGGCTCCAAGAGCCGTCATTTATATTGGTTCTAGAATCCTCACTTCTAGACGGAAGAACATCTGTTTCTAATAATAATCTCGTTCATAAACTTCAGAACATTCGTTTGTAGGATTCAGGATCAATAATTTGTAGGTTCCAGGATCTTTCTCTCTGGGTTCCAGGAAGGTCTCCTTTAAAATCTTCATTTCCTCCATGCTCATAATTCCCTCGGTGAACTTAAACATATGAGAGTTGCCGGAATCAGAGCAAAATTTCCTCGTACTCAAAACATCGTCGATGATAGCGTTAGTGCCATGGGGCTTAAGGATGATTAGCAGTGTGTGGTTCCGACGCCGTAGTCTTTGATAGTTATACCCACTCCGAGGACAGTAGTGTAGAGTATGTTGTCTTAGGACATTCTATCGAGGGAGTATATGGGAGGGAGGCAGTATACAGATGACCTGATGGTTCACGACAAAATCATCTACCCGAAGGTCGGCATCGGTCCCCTAAATTCCCTGACCTAAGTAGATGAAGACGAGGTGGTAAAGCAGAAGGTTCCAGTCATCCATGTAGAGGTGCGACTCGACTCTTGATCGTGGGATATACAGATTACGACGAGTCGGTGGCTACTGCTGAACAGATTCTTGCCTGTTACATAGAGAGCTCGTAATACTAAAAAGGTTTTGACAATATACTGATCTTAAGTGTCAGGCCAGAGGCTACGCCATCATACCTCATGCTCAAGGAGTCGTCGTATCATCGTGTTTATGAGGTTAACTGACTTGCCCTTAGCACTCATCGCCCCAGGAAGACTCCAGGTTTCCTCTTCCTCCTCCTCCTCCTCCCTTCGATCGCCAGCGGTATCCATAACCTCGAGCAGCCCCATCTACCGATATATTCTTATAGGGTGGTTAGAGGAGGAGGAGGAGGAGAAGAGATAGGACAGGGGAAGGGACAGTTTGAAATGGAAGAGAATATTTGTGTACATGAGTATGGTATGGCTCGGAGGGAACCAAGGGTGTCCCATGTGTGTACTGTCGACCAGATCTGGGATGTGTCTGTGGTTTTGTATGATCGTTGTCTTCAGGTCGCTGCCATACTTGATGGGTTCTCGCACAGTGTTAGCTGACCGACCACATGACCTGGACGGGACTCATGGCCTAAAGACCCTGCCAGACATGTGCTGGACACGTGCGGTTTGTTTACATTCAGCTCCGTTTTAGGCTTACACACGCACACACACACACACACACACACACACACACACACACACACACACACTCTCTCTCTCTCTCTCTCTCTCTCTCTCTCTCTCTCTCTCTCTCTCTCTCTCTCTCTCTCTCTCTTTCCAAACATTTAATCACAGACAACCCCCTACTCCTTACCTAATCACAAGGAAATCACTGTCGCACCTAATCACAGATAAAGCCAACTACACATCTAATCAAAGACGAGCTTTCCCCCTCATACCTAATCATAGAATCGACCTCTTACCTAATCGACAATAAATGCAACCTCTTTCTTAAGCACGAAACAAACCTGCCTCACACCTTTCCATCTAGCCACAGAGAAACCCACTTTCATACCCAACCACAGATAAACTCACCTTCTCACCCAATTACAGACAAACCCATCTTTCCAATCACAGATTAAGTCACCTTCCGACCTAATCACAGACAAACCCACCCTTCCACTTAGTCACAGACAAACACACCTTCACACCCAATCACAGATAAACCCACCTTCGAACCTAATCACAAACAAACTTACGGCCACATCCTAATAACAAACAAAGTTCACATTCCCAACACCTAATCACAAACAAACCTAACACAATCCCCATACCTAATCACAAACAAACTTAACACATCCCAACACCAGATCACAAACAAACTTAAAACCACCCCTCCTCCACCCTCCTTCCTCCTTCCACACCTAATCACAAACGAGTAAATCCTTTACCTTACCTTCTCACCCAGAAACAAACACACCCCACGACTCTATCACTCCCTCATTCCCTTAACTAACTGGAAAGCTTCGCTCACAATATCTCCTCTTCTCATTACCGGGCCCAGCACCAGCAGACACAGGAGTGCTGCTCGGTCGGTCCCCCTGTAAGCCCTCCGCGATGGCGAGTGGTCTTCGGGCAATTGGCAGCTACCTGGGGTAAGTGCATCTCACAGTTATCGAGATATCAAATGTCCTGTCTCGTCCGTCGCCGTCGGCGGTGATTACGTGAGCAGGGGGGAGGCTGGTGGTGGTTGTGGAGGGGGAGGAGGAGGAGGAGAAGGAGGAGGAGGAGGAGGAGGAGGAGGAGGGGAGTGTTACTGAGAGGGAGGTAAAGTAGAACCCAGATTTACGGGGGATCTCTCTCTCTCTCTCTCTCTCTCTCTCTCTCTCTCTCTCTCTCTCTCTCTGATGTTGTGTGTACCTAATTCTTTAGCTTTAATTGTTAGTGTGTGTGTGTGTGTGTGTGTGTGTGTGTGTGTGTGTGTGTGTGTGTGTGTGTGTGTGTGTGTGTGTCTATATTCTATCGGTACAGTACCGGCAGGGAGCTCCACACACTCGTATTGCACCTTCTCCTGAACTTCCTCACCATCCTACACCTTTCTAAACTTTTATTTTCTCTCCAGCTCCACAGTTTCATCCTCCAGGTTATCCCAGTCATCCACCATTCATATGAAAGTGACTCATTACGATTCGCGTAACAAGTCATTTGCTCTGCCTCTATGTTCTGGTCTCTTATTTTTTTCTTCTATCTTTGCAGTGTTTCAAGAACTGTCCATTGTTGACATCATCACACTGGTTGAAAAGCTTCAAGGTGGGATCAAGTCAACCCTTACTTCTCTCTCCCCCACGGTGGACAGAGGTATGGCCTCTAACCTCTCACTGTGTATCAGGTCTCTTAATTCTAGTACCATCTTTGTCGTCTTCCTCTAGGACCTTCTCTAGTACTTCCATGCGCTTGTCTAGATGCAGTGACCAGATTTGAAAGAGCTCATTCTAGTGATGGCCTAACATACGTTGTGAGCGAGAATTATCCATGGGCTTGAACGCTGTTTTGATATCCGCCAGAAGACAGTTTGTCTCCTTTACACTTGACCTGAGGTGGATTTTTGACGACAGTTTCCTGCAGGTTGTCGACCGCTTGAAGATACTGGTACCGGGGTCTTCTTAAAGCGTCTCCCGTCCTCATTACTCTGCATTCTTTTTTTGTCGGGTCAAATCTCATAAACCATGAATCAGACCCATTATCTTAGGCCCACCTGTAAGTTAGTGGAGTCCTCACCACTCTCTGCTTCCCTCAAGACCTGAGCATCGTCCGCGGAAATGGTCAGTATATGAGGGCAATCCCTCTGGCAAGCTATTCACACAGATCCAGAAGAGCGGTGTGGTATATCATGGTGGCGACATCAACCCATTTCGAGAAGGCTCCTCTTACATGTGTCTTTTGTGTCCCTACACTAAAGTAATTTCCAGTCTATCGAAGTCGTCTATCTCCTTATTCCTGTGTGAAGATTCAGCTTCTGTGTGGCACACTGTCAACTGTTCTCTGGCAGTACCACACCACATGGTTCATGCATCCTAGTCTTTCCTATAATGCGGAAGTCATTCTCTCAAAGAAGTCTACAAAGGATTGTCACGCTTGTCCTCATTGCTCTAGAACCATGTTGTCTCTCACTGAAGTAGTTTCACCTTTGAAGGAAGTCTTCACTTTCCTTTCCAGTGTTGCAGACTACACTCGTGTAGGAGACTAAGCCTCTGATTCAGCTCGACTTCCCGGGTCTCGTTTCTGAAGGAAGGAGACGATATCTGCCCGTTAACACGCCACCGTCATCGACACTGTCTTCCAAAGTCGTAATGAACAATAGTTCAAGCTGGTACTCGAGTGTGTCAGACGCACACCTTCAGTATGAAGGTTAAAACTTCATCTGCCCATATTCTACATCCCTCCTAATGTCCCACATCCTTGTTCAAGTCCCACATCCCTACACATGTTCAATGTTCCTGTCTATGTCCCCATATCCCTGCCCATGTCCTACATCTCTCCCCATGTCCCACATCCCTCCCCATAGCCCACATCCCTCCCCATGTCCTACATCTCTACCAGTGTCCCCCATTCTTGCCTACGTCCCACATCCCTCGCATGTTTATCTATCAATTTATCTATGTGGCTTTCTTATCTCTCCTATATCTCCTAGTGTGTATATATGCTTATCTATTCGTCTATCTATATCTCTCTCTCTGTGTCTCTCATATCGGGGGAGCTGCGTTTATATTATTCTATCTCTTTGTCACCATGGTGTTCCTCTTGAGTCTCCTCCCACGCTGCCTCCACACTCCCACATCGCCGCTGACGACCCAAGACGGGCTTTTGTTTGCCTTCGTCAGCTGTGGTTGCTAGGCGACGCTGGGACGGGAGGCTGAGCTGACCGTGGCATCAGCTGATCGCCTCCCACCACCACCATCTCCTCTCTCCTCCCGACACGTGTCTCCAGCGGTAACTCTTGTCATCCTAGGACCTGTAAGCTGTGTGGCTGCGGTCCTGATGTAATTATCATAATGATAACCCACTGTTAAGCTAAATGGTAAGCCGATACCGCTGTCGGTGTGAGCTGCCTCTCACTCTCTCTCTCTCTCTCTCTCTCTCTCTCTCTCTCTCTCTCTCTCTCTCTCTCTCTCTTTCTTCCACACACCTCCTCCCCCCGACGCAATAAAAGGTCTTCACATCTTTTTCCTCACTTTTCCTCTCGACGTAGTGGAGCTTCGTCCTCTTCTTGTGCTCTTCCTGATACAGCGGGATCTTTCCCCTCTTGTTCTTTTTTTTTCATCCTGCAATGAAGTCCTGCCTTTTTCTCTTACTTCCTCTTGACACAACGAAGGCGTCATACTATTCCTCTTGCTATAACGAAGGTCTTATACTATTCTTCTTGCTATAACGAAGGTCTTATACTATTCCTCTTGCTATAGCGAAGGTCTTATACTATTCCTCTTGCTATAACGAAGGTCTTATACTATTCCTCTTGCTATAGCGAAGGTCTTATACTATTCCTCTTGCTATAACGAAGGTCTTATACTATTCCTCTTGCTATAACGAAGGTCTTATACTATTCCTCTTGCTATAACGAAGGTCTTATACTATTCCTCTTGCTATAGCGAAGGTCTTATACTATTCCTCTTGCTATAACGAAGGCCTTATACTATTCCTCTTGCTATAGCGAAGGTTTTATACTATTCTTCTTGCTATAGCGAAGGTCTTATACTATTCTTCTTGCTATAGCGAAGGTCTTATACTATTCTTCTTGCTATAACGAAGGCCTTATACTATTCCTCTTGACACAACGAAGGCTTTATACCATTCTTGTTCGAGCGAAAGTCTTACACTATTCCTCTTGCCACAGCGGAGGTCTTATACCACCGAGGACTTAATTGACAGCAGTAGAAGACTTCTCTTCCACATACCTGATCGCTTAAAGGTAATTTGATTCTCACTTTAGATCACACTTTGGGAGAGTTATACGCATCTTAACTAGCGCTTTGTCGATATCCTTACTGTTATGAAGGTACGAGGCCTTGGGACTTACTGTATCCCAATGTTTTGATGGTACGAGGCCTTGGGACTTACTGTATCCCAATGTTTTGATGGTAAGAGGCCTTGGGACCTACTGTATCCCAATGTTTTGATGGTACGAGGCCTTGGGACCTAATGTATCCCAATGTTTTGATGATAAGAGGCCTTGGGACCTAATGTATCCCAATGTTTTGATGGTACGAGGCCTTGGGACTTACTGTACCCCAATGTTTTGATGGTAAGAGGCCTTGGGACCTACTGTATCCCAATGTTTTGATGGTAAGAGGCCTTGGGACTTACTGTATCCCAATGTTTTGATGGTAAGAGGCCTTGGGACCTACTGTATCCCAATGTTTTGATGGTAAGAGGCCTTGGGACTTACTGTATCCCAATGTTTTGATGGTAAGAGGCCTTGGGACTTACTGTATCCCAATGTTTTGATGGTAAGAGGCCTTGGGACCTACTGTATCCCAATGTTTTGATGGTAAGAGGCCTTGGGACTTACTGTATCCCAATGTTTTGATGGTAAGAGGCCTTGGGACCTAATGTATCCCAATGTTTTGATGGTACGAGGCCTTGGGACTTACTGTATCCCAATGTTTTGATGGTACGAGGCCTTGGGACCTACTGTATCCCAATGTTTTGATGGTAAGAGGCCTTGGGACCTACTGTATCCCAATGTTTTGATGATAAGAGGCCTTGGGACCTACTGTATCCCAATGTTTTGATGGTACGAGGCCTTGGGACCTACTGTATCCCAATGTTTTGATGGTAAGAGGCCTTGGGACCTACTGTATCCCAATGTTTTGATGATAAGAGGCCTTGGGACCTAATGTATCCCAATGTTTTGATGGTAAGAGGCCTTGGGACTTACTGTATCCCAATGTTTTGATGGTAAGAGGCCTTGGGACCTAATGTATCCCAATGTTTTGATGGTAAGAGGCCACTTGCCTTTGGGACCTGATGTATCCCAATGTTTTAATGGCAAGTCTGCTCGGGACCATACGACCGACGCAAACAGCTGATGCATGTAAACATCTGGTCCAACTGGAGACTGGAGAGCGAGTGGGTGAGCGAGGCTTTTTTTCATGTCAGAGAGAGAGAGAGAGAGAGAGAGAGAGAGAGAGAGAGAGAGAGAGAGAGAGAGAGAGAGAGAGAGAGAGAGAGAATAATGATAGTAATAGTAACAATGATAATGATAACCATAATGATGATAACAATATCATTGTTAATTATGATAACAATAATGATAATAATAATAATAATAATGATAATAATAATAATAATAATAATAATAATAATAATAATAATAATAATAATAATGATAATAATAATAATAATAATAATAATAATAATAATAATAATGATAATAATAATAATAATAACAAAAACGCAGTTATGATTATGATGATGATAAGAACGGCATATATATCTAGTGATCATGATGATAGTGCTGATGATAGTGATGATAACTGAGCGATCATGATGATAGTGATGATGATAGTGATGATAACTGACCTATTATGATGATAAGTGATGATGATAGTGATGATAAATGAGCGATCATGATGATAGTGATGATGATAGTGATGATAACTGAGTGATCATGATGATAGTGATGATGATAGTGATGATAACTGACCTATTATGATGATAAGTGATGATAGTGATGATAAATGAGTGATCATGATGATAGTGCTGATGATAGTGATGATAACTGAGTGATCATGATGATAGTGATGATGATAGTGATGATAACTGACCTATTATGATGATAAGTGATGATGATAGTCATGATAAATGAGCGATCATGATGATAAGTGATGAAACGGATCATATCACTTATAGAAATGAAACGATAACAATGACAAT
Organism: Panulirus ornatus; assembly: GCF_036320965.1. NCBI lineage: Eukaryota > Metazoa > Arthropoda > Malacostraca > Decapoda > Palinuridae > Panulirus > Panulirus ornatus. The sequence continues at coordinate 12,640,393 of NC_092239.1, forward strand.
CATAATGACAATGATGAGAAATGATGATGATGATGATGATGATGATGATGATCAAGCCATCATCAACACCTGGTTTGTGTGTACCGTCTTGTAACTACATCTGTACCAGGCGAGGTACGGTCAATATTACTAGTGTACCGTCGTCAGCACCTGGCATTGGTGTACCGTCATCAAGTACCTGGTATGGGGGTACCGTCACCACACCAGAGTGTACCGTCGTCAGTACCTGGTATGGGGGTACCGTCATCACACCAGGGTGTACCGTCGTCAGTACCTGGTATGGGGGTACCGTCACCACACCAGCGTGTACCGTCGTCAGTACCTGGTATGGGGGTACCGTCACCTCACCAGAGTGTACCGTCGTCAATACCTGGTATGGGGGTACCGTCACCACACCAGAGTGTACCGTCGTCAGTACCTGGTATGGGGGTACCGTCACCACACCAGAGTGTACCGTCGTCAGTACCTGGTATGGGGGTACCGTCACCACACCAGGGTGTACCGTCGTCAGTACCTGGTATGGGGGTACCGTCACCACACCAGGTGTACCGTCGCCCAGCACCTGGTAAGGGGGTACCGTCACCACACCAGAGTGTACCGTCGTCAATACCTGGTATGGGGGTACCGTCACCACACCAGGGTGTACCGTCGTCAATACCTGGTATGGGGGTACCATCACCACACCAGAGTGTACCGTCATCCAGCACCTGGTAAGGGGGTACCGTCACCACACCAGGGTGTACCGTCGTCAGTACCTGGTATGGGTGTACCGTCACCACACCAGGGTGTACCGTCGTCAATACCTGGTATGGGGGTACCGTCACCACACCAGGGTGTACCGTCGTCAATACCTGGCTAGTACAGTTGTTATCACAAGTGTACCGTCACCAGTACCTGGCGAGTACTACAGTCGCTAACACTAGTGTACCGTCGCCAGTACCTGGTGCGGTGCACGGTCTCCCCTGGGGGAGCAGAGTGGGGTAGGTCGCGTGCACAGGCTCCCGAGGGAACCTTCCCAGCGGTGATGGCGGTGGTGCACGCGTCCTTTTTCCTCCTCTCCACCCACCACAACCCCCTGCCAGTGATATCCCGAAGACACGTGCGGGGCGCGTGCTGGACGACACGGCCCGCGGGGCGACAACATGGCGACCTCGGCCACCCGTGACCCCGGTTCTTTCCCCTCATCCCCCATAATCTGGGGCAGGGACCCTCCAAGACCCACAACCCCTTATCCTTCCCCTAACCGAGGTCTTCACATTACCCAAAACCGTAAGTTGTCAGGTTCTCAAAGATCCCAACTTGGTTTCTAATCCCTATGTTCAAGAACTCTGAGGTTTCTAAGTTCTCAAATCCTTGCTTTCCCCGAGTTCTTTTAAGTTCTCAGATCCTTTCTTTCTGAGGTTTCGAAATACCCTTTTTGATTTAAAGGTTTCAGATCTTATCTTTGGGATCTCCTTCATTTCGACAGTCACAGGAATCTATGGGTTCAGTTCCTTATGTCTTCCAGTCTTCGAGTACTTTGAGGTCTCAAGTCCCAGTGCTCTCAGGTCCTAAGGTACTCCAGTATCGCAGGTCCCCTCACCCCTGAGTTCCCACAAAGCAACGAGGCACAGAAATGTACCCTAAGTTTTCATGCCACAAAGTCCTCCTACAAATCATATAGCCTCTTACCTTTCAGATTTTAGGCTTTCGTCTCCACAAATTCCAAGTTCCCTGAGGCCTATGGTCAAAGTCTGTCTTACAACGTCAAGATATCTAGTCAGCTTTGAACGAAATACATAAAACGGTAAGGCTATGATAGGAGTTATTCGAGAATAATGAAAGAAGCTAAAAAAAAAAAAAGAGATGGTTAAACTCTTGACTACCCTTTTCGGTGTTACTTGATATATGGACAAAGGCTTCTTAGGTTGGAAGGTGGCAAATATAACGTCGATGTTCAAGACCTATGGCAAGACCCCGCGCAGGAACTATCGCCCAGACAGCTTGGTAAACTCACAGCAACCATCAGCCGAGACAGCTTGGTAAACCCACAGCAACCATCAATCTAGACAGCTTGGTAAACTCACAGCAACCATCAGCCGAGACAGCTTGGTAAACTCACAGCAACCATCAGCCGAGACAGGACTATAAATCAATCACAGGATCAATATTCAGACGATTCGCATTATGGTTCTGGACGAAATCTTTTATGTCGAGCACATCCGCTTGATTTTGTTTACAACAGACAGTTATGATGAAAGTAAGTTTTTATTCAATATTCGTTAAAGTCCCTCATTAAAGTTACTGGCAAAGGCTAAGTCGTATGTTGTAACTTGGTGACTGATAATTGGTTGACTAGCCGAAAACAAAGAGTAAATAACTGTCACGTCTCAAAATGGTTACACGTATTAAGTGGAGTGCCTCAGGGATTAATTTTGGGACCTTATCTCTCTCCGAAAAACGGCAATGGCACTGATGATAGGCAATGTTGTAGAACGTCAAAATTCGTAAATGCCGCTAAGATGGGAAATAAATCTACAATAGTTATTGAACGTGTACAGCTACAAGTTAACGTAGACAAAGGGAATGATTGTGCTGCCAGGTGGCATGTCCATTTTGATATCGATAAATGCAAAGTTTTACACATCTAAAGTAATACCAAAAAAAACTATAACATGAATTCTACTTTGCTACATAACGTACAGAGAGAAGCACTTAAGTGTAATTACCTTTGATGCTTTAAAGCTGAGTAAGCCTTTCGGAGAAACTGTAAAGAAAAAAAAGAGGCAAACAAAATATTAGGTTTTATAGTAATAGTATTTGAATTAAACATTAGATATACTAATCTTTACACTTATTACATGATTCACTGGTGCCGCTCCCACCTTGAACCTGTGTTCACCTATGGTCACCCTACTTAAAGAAAGGCATAATTCGAACAGAGAGAGAGAGAGAGAGAGAGAGAGTGTGTGTGTGTGTGTGTGTGTGTGTGTGTACAGCGACGAGCTACCAAGCTGTTATCCGCTCTGAAGACAAAGCCTATAAGAACCGTCCAGACGACCTCAATTTTTTTTCCTCCAGGCTTGGAAAAGAGAAAAGGTTAAGAGGTGATTTAATGCATGTATACTTCAGTATAAAAGTCCTTCGACAGTCTTGAAGTATTGAGTTATTTATGGCCGGATTAGTTTGATTTCACTCACTGTGGTGGCTACACGCTCGTTGGCGGGAGCTTTACTTCGAATGAGTCAAGGTCCTTTTGGTTCAAGATTGTCAACATATGGAATAACTTTCCAACAAAAGCAGTTAAAGACAACTCCCTTAATTAAGTTTAAGGGCAGAGCAGACGATATATCCCGCCTCAAGTACACGACGGAAAGAGAAAAGGGAGGTTAAATGGACGTATTTGTGGGGAAAGGATTGTAAGTGACTGGGAGATGTACAATAGAAAACGGTAGGAGATCGAAAAGAAGGTGCAGGGGCTGAAAAAGATGACGTTATTTTACAAAGGGCATTTTTTTTCCTTAGCTATGCCTTCCCTTTCATATACCCTTCACAGTAAGCTTCATAAATATGGTTACCTCTCCTATCACAAACAACCTCGAAAGGATGTAGTGGTCTGTTATCATGTGCTTTGCATTGTTTTCCTTTCTTCTTCTGCGTCTTTTAGGTTTCCGAAACAGTGATCTTCGAGGACCAGAAGTTTTAAGAATCCCGATGCACACCTGTGTACCCGACCCCGCCCTGTTTCCTAAGTGCTTTATCTGTAATCTCAGGTTCTGCACCTCTCTGTGTATAAGGTCCTTGTGCTGTGTCTTCAGTCCTTCACTTGTGTTCTAAGTCCTTTTTCTATGTCCCATGACCGAACCCTGTGTTCTATGTATTACCGTTGCTTCCCAGGTCCAGCTGCTTTGCTCCACAGTACAATTTCTTTGTCCTGGTATCTGATGGTTCAACTCACGTCCGATTTCTGAGTTCTACACCCGATTGCACCGTTCTAAATCGACTGCTGCGTACCAGGTCCAGCTGCTCCGTCCTGTTCCTGTGTTCCTGATCATTCAGTGATGCTTCAGGTGCGAGTGTTACTCAAGGCCGTAAATAGTTTCTTTTTGTGCCAAAACATCCAGTTATGGACAGAGGTTCCCATATCATGTTTAGGCCTTGAGTGAAAAACTGGGAGTGATGGCAAATGAAGCGAAATAAGGAAAAGAAATATTCTCAAAAGACAGAGAAAATGAGAGTAAGGAGACTTAGTAGAAATAAAGGAAAATGAGGGGGATTGGTATATGGAAAGACAAGATATCATGGCCAGCTTGGAAGCTTAATTCTATCGAGACGGACACAAAGACCAGCAGTCTTGATACGGAGGGTGTGAGATGGTTCTGGGCATCACTTCAACACTCCTTACTTAGTCAGGAGGACAATACTTCACTGAGCAGCTGCATTGTACAACCTGCTGCCACGGAGGGTGTAAGATGATTCCAGGCATCACTTCAACTCCAAAAGGTCAGGAGAGTAATACTTCCCCTGGGCGGCTGCTGTTTACAACCTACAGACGCGACACGGAGGGTGTGAGATCATTTCGGGGTAGCACTTCAACCCTCCTCCTACGTCAGGCGGGCCGTACTTCCCTAGGGCAGCTGTTATCTACAACCTCCTGACACTGAGGGTGTACGGTCACCCACCTCAACCCTCCTCCTACGTCAGGAGGGCCGTACTTCCCTAGGGCAGCTGTTGTCAACAACCTCCTGACACTGAAGGTGTACGGCCACCACCTCAATCCTCCTTCGTCAGAACGGCAATCTTTCCTCCAGCAAAGTTGCGTCTTCGGTCGCAATGAAGTGTCCCAGAGTCTTCATCGGTGTTTCAGGTCCTTCCCTTTACATATCACGTCCCTCTCGTACCTCCCCTAGCTTTGCCCCGTGCCCATATTCCCTCAAGCTCGCCTGGGTCGTCCTGTCATGCCCTAGATCCTTTATCTATGCTCTAGGACCTACTGCCACGTCACGGGTTCTTATGATGTTTTGTCGTGTCATTAGATCCCCAGGTCAATATATCCTAGTTAGTGGGGCCAGGTCCCCAGGTCTTTATGTCCTAGTTAGTGCCTTCAGGTCCCCAGGTCTTTATATGGTATTTAGTGGTTTCAGGTCCCCTGGTCTCTCAAGTCCTGAGGTCTTTCTATGCGAGTCAGTTCCCTTCAGGTCCTGACGACTCTCACGCTCCCGGATCCCACGGTGTTGCCCTGGACAACCGCGGGTGTTGTAGGGGAACACGACACTGCCGTCTGGTGATAAGGAGGGGAGGAGGTCGCGTCATACCTTGGAATATACAGGGGAGGCTGACGTCATACCTTGGGACGTCACACATTGTTTATCTTAGAAGTATGACGTCACCGACTGTTATCATGCGAGTGGTGGTAACGCCCTTCTCTCATCTCTGGGTTAGGGTGGTGACACCTGCGTATATGGATGACACTATCCAAAAGTGTCATTTGACACCACTCATAAAGGCATTCTAGGACAGGGTTATGAGACCATCTGTAGTTCTATCCCAGATATATGACACCAAGTGTAATGTTACTTTAGGAATATGACACCACCCATAGTGTTACGACAGTGTTGTGGAAAAGCCATCATCATCACTATCACCTTCGCTATCATCACTATCACCATCAGTGATATCACAATGAACACTGTAATCGGTGTTCGTACAAACGCCAACGCCACAAAACCACCGTCACCATCACCAACACAATCACCATCATCACCACCATCACTACCACAGTCGCCATCATCATCACTATCACCATCATCACCATCATCGCTACCACCGTCGCCATCATCATCACTATCACCACATAACTCGCCACGCCAAAAGCACCGAAGGAATTTTGACTCTGAGTCTTTACTCAAAAAAAAAGAAAAAGAAAAACAAATGCAGTTGATATGTAATGCTTAACCTCTTCAATACGATGGTACGACCCTTGAGTACGGCGGCACAGTCCTTGAGCACGACGGTACTACGACCCTTGACCATGACGGAACGACTCTTGAGACAATGGGCTGACCTTTGATGTGAACCTTAATTAATCGGGTATGAGACTAAGCTAACGTACCAAAGGGCCATACCACCGTGCTCAAGGGTCGTACCTTCGTGCTCAAGGGTCGTACCACTGAGCTCAAGGGTCGTACCTTCGTGCTCAAGGGTCGTACCACTGAACTCAAGGGTCGCACGTTCGTGCTCAAGGGTCGTACCTTCGTGCTCAAGGGCCGTACCACTGTGCTCAAGGGTCGTACCTTCGTGCTCAAGGGTCGTACCCTCGTGCTCAAGGGTCGTACCACCGTGCTCAAGGGTCGTACCACCGTGCTCAAGGGCCATACCACAGTGCTCAAGGGCCGTACCACTGTGCTCAGGGGGTTACAGTGATTTTTTCACTAAATGCCACAAACGTTACATAGCTTAGGCCGACTTGCCTCTACCTCACCTTAAAGACAAACGATATATTAAAACTCCTGTGATATTTACACACACACACACACACACACACACACACACACACATACACACATCACATCACATCACATCAGCGTAGAAACAAGAAGGAAATACATGAGAATGAAAACAGTAAGAGGCAGAGACACATAGAAGGGTTGGGGTCCCACATAATGAGGTGGGTCCGTCCCTTCCCTGTCCTCAACCTCACATGGTGAGGTGGGTCCTCTCCCTCCCTGTACTCATCCCCTCGTACTGAGTTATGAATCTCCCCTTCTCTGCCTCCAGCCTTACTTCGCGAGATGGGTCTCGATCTCCTCTTCCCCCACATTCCAACGCCTCAACCTCATATAGTGAGATGGGTGTCTTTCCCGTTACCCTTCCCAGCTCCTCATCCTCATATAGTGAGATGGGTGTCTTTCCCGTTACCTTTCCCAGCTCCTCAGCCTCACAATGTAAGATGGGTCTCTCGCCCCCTTACCCATTCCCAGCTCTTCGTCCTCATATAGTGAGATGGGTGTCTTTCCCGTTACCCTTCCCAACGCCTCAACCTCATATAGTGAGATGGGTGTCTTTCCCGTTACCCATTCCCAGCTCCTCAGCCTCACATAGTGAGATGGGTGTCTCGCCCCTTACCCATTCCCAGCTCCTCAGCCTCACATAGCGAGATGGGTGTCTCTCTCCTAACCCTACCCTGTTCCTCAGCCTCACATGGTGAGGTCTGCCACTCCCTCCCTCCCCTTCCTCCTACTCAGCCATCGTCTACATTATGAAAGCCATTCATTACGGCCGCTAACAGCCGCGGATGGAGGCAGTTTATTTTCTCATGTCTTTCTAACATTTCACCCAGCTTGTTGCTCCTGTTTCCTCCTTGTTGACGACTGTAAACACGCGGACGATACGCCCTGAGGCTTAAGTGATCTGAGAAAGGATTTATCACGTGAAAAAATGAAAGGGATATAAGTCTTTCTCTTTCCTCTCATCTACGATGATGTAACATCGCTGGCAGCCAGTGGTCTCACTTGATGAGACGTTTATATATATATATATATATATATATATATATATATATATATATATATATATATATATATATATGTATATATGGAGGGAGGAATGTTAGATAGGATGTATATAGCCAATGGTTAGTATCTATCAAATGTATCAGGGCACAGAATTGAGATCTACATAAAAGGTGTATACTGACATACACACACACACACGCACACACACACACACACACACACACACACACACACACACACACACACAAACACACACATTGAGCTTAGGCTGGGATGTGTATATGTATATAAATACATGAGAGTAAAGACATGATACATATACACAAGGTAAAGAGGCGGGGTAATATGAGTGTAGAACTCTCTCCTCATAGAATACATGTAGTAATTACACAGACACCAGCAGGCAATACGAACATTTCTTTTAGCTTATGAAGCATGTCTTCCTTATGTGTGTATCTTGTAAGGTAAGAAGGGTTCGTAGCTGTATTATGAAAGACATGAAAATGGCTTGGAGAAAAGACACTATAACATATGACCTTAGTAAGGTGCACGTAGCGCCTCTAGCGGTAAGAGTTGTTACTTAACAGACGCATATATAACTCTGGTAAATTACGTGTTAAAGCACTTATAGCAGACAGAGACGTGTGGGTTATGAAAGCTGATTTGAATATGGGGAGAGGAAAGTAAAGAAGGAAAAAAAAAAGGATGCTTAAGTGTCTCAACTTTTATGGAAATAACAGCAATTCACGTTTTAAGTTAGGTGAGAGAGAGAGAGAGAGAGAGAGAGAGAGAGAGAGAGAGAGAGAGAGAGAGAGAGAGAGAGAGAGAGAGAGAGAGAGAGTTATACACTTGGAAGGGGTCACTAAGCTATCTCCTCTGATCATGCTATAAGTCCCACTGAGACATGAGGATACATTCGCATCTACTCCTGTGCTTCGGTAGAAATCAGAACTCACAGCTCGGCAGGGAGAGTCCCGCATCCTTACGTGGTAACGTATCCTCATTACGATACGTTTCCTACACAATAACGATCCTCTTGAGATAGGGCCTGTCCGGATCTGGAGAGCTTTCAGTAGTCAGCTCCACCTTCCATCGCACGAGCCGAACGCACTAATAGCGGACAAGGAGGCCAGTGGACTCCGTGTCCGGACGAAGAAGCCAGTGGACTCCGTGTTCGGACGAAGAAGCCAGTGGACTCCGTGTCCGGACGAAGAAGCCAGTGGACTCCGTGTTCGGACGAAGGAGGCCAGTGGACTCCGTGTTCGGACGAAGGAGGCCAATGGTCTTCGTGTCCGGACGAAGAAGGCCAGTGGACTCCGTGTCCGGACAAGGAGGCCAGTAGACTCCGTGTCCGGACGAGGAAGCCAGTGGACTCCGTGTCCGGACAAGGAGGCCAGTAGACTCCGTGTCCGGACGAAGAAGGCCAGTGGACTCCACGTCCGGACGAAGGAAGCCAGTGGACTCCGTGTTCTGATGAGGAGGCCAGTGGACTCCGTGTCCGGACGAAGGAGGCCAGTGGACTCCGTGTCCGGACGAATGAGGCCAGTGGACTCCGTGTCCGAACGAATGAGGCCAGTGGACTCCGTGTCCGGACGAATGAGGCCAGTGGACTCCGTGTCCGGACGAGGAGGCCAGTGGACTCCGTGTCCGGATCTGATTGGTGTCTCTTCACATCTACTCACTAAATTTCTTCCTAAACCTGGAACCTTCCTTGCAATATATATATATATATATATATATATATATATATATATATATATATATATATATATATATATATATATATGTTCGTAAGTAGCCAAATCCCACATAGATAGAGATGTATTTCTTGTGGTCTTGCATACAAACGTTAGCAAGATGAAGGCCCCACGAGTGACACTCCTTACCTCGTATGATATAAACTGGAAATGACATAGATTACAAGACCTGTGTCAGGCATATCTGCATGTCTTCCAGACAGACTGATGACGAACACCGTTTTCATTAAACACAATCTGGGTAAGTATTCACTTTCGGGTAATATGATAGAAAATTCTTTTATGTACTGAGCAATATACAAATGGGGAGGGTATCTTCCGTGTCATCACTTAATGGGCTGAATGTATATATAACACTTCAAAACCACAAATAAAACAGAGGATGATGCACAAACACGCACGCTGGTCTAACGTTAGTACATTCGGTTACAATCCTCCCTTCGTCAGTGCCATTGCAAACGTGGGAAATCGATAAAGCAACAACCTTGGAACACTTTTTTTTTTTTCTGTGTGTTTACCAATCAGCGATGGTCAGCGTCGAACCCCGGTGCTGAGGCGGTGACCTGAAGCCAATAGCAGGGCCTCTCCACCGGTCAATAATGTCTCAATATTGACTCTCCTCCCCCTCCTCAACGCCGGGGTCTCGACGACCCTGATCTACAACCTCCGGAGGATTTTGGACTTGGTTTTCGTGTTATGGCCACCAGTGATATTGATTGCTATAACCTCGCTAGGATTGTATTCTGTATTTAGTAGATATTGATATTTATCATAACTATGGTATAATATTGATATTTATCATAACTATGGTATAATATTGATATTTATCATAACTATGGTATAATAAGCGATGATTTTAGACAAGTGTCGTTTCCTGAAAAGCTCGAATATGTTAGGGCGAGTTAAGACAAGACCGGGAAATTACGGATGCCAATTGAGCAAGACTTTGTGAAGGGAAATTATAGCGGCAGTGGAGGAGACTAAGAACGTAGGGAGGATGATTGGAGGAGTTGAAGAGGATGTCAGAAAGAAAAGGTACAGCATGGTGAATAAGAATGTTGGAAAATTGACGTAAGAAGTGGATCACAGGAACATGATATAGAGAGATAAGATGAAGGATGAATACTTTTAATGAAAACAATGAAATGTGTATGTGATTTACTACAGTATATATATATATATATATATATATATATATATATATATATATATATATATATATATATATATATATATATATAATGTTAGCTGATACCTATTTTATCGATCAATCCCTCCTGGAGGATGAACAGCTGTGTCGACTGTGGACGGACTTGTCACAACCTGGATTCGAACCAATGCGCTCGACCTCGGGCGGCCCGTGAATGCGTCAAGATCAACAACGCTAATCCTGACACCCCATTTTTCGTTTCCTATTTGGGTTTTATCTGCACCCTATGTACACTCGCTATACAAGCTGTGTGGGAGAGAGAGAGAGAGAGAGAGAGAGAGAGAGAGAGAGAGAGAGAGAGAGAGAGAGAGAGAGAGAGAGAGAGAGGAATTCTAAGACACGGGAGAAAATGAGCGGAGGAGGAGGAATAAATGGACAGTATGAGCAGGGGGCAGCTTAATGCTGGCAAAGTAAAAGTGTCCGAGTATTATTCAGCAGATGAGAAGGGACTGCACTGTGAGCGAGGTAAGGGAGTGAAATATGTAGAGAGTAAATTGCTGTCTACGGCTCATGATGTATGTAGGAGATGGGGGTAAGTGCTTTGAAGAGCGGCTAGATGTTAGGGATGCGAGGGAAATTAATTTCCACGTTCGGTGTACACTGGGGCAGGCTGGAAGGTCGGCAGAGGAATAAATCACAAAAATGATGAAAAAATGCTTCACTCCACTGAGTATGAAGACGCGAGGGTCTTCAGAAATGCTTCTGAAGTACATAGCATGGCGCTAGGGGTAAATAAAGGGACATATGAGATGTAGAGAGATGGTAAAGTGGTAAAGGGTTACCACTTATTGCTCATGTAGAGAGATGGTAAAGTGGTAAAGGGTTACCACTTATTGCTCATGTAGAGAGATGGTAAAGTGGTAAAGGGTTACCACTTATTGCTCATGTGGAGAGATGGTAAAGTGGTAAAGGGTTACCACTTATTGCTCATGTGGAGAGATGGTAAAGTGGTAAAGGGTTACCACTTATTGCTCATGTAGAGATGGTAAAGTGGTAAAGGGTTACCACTTATTGCTCATGTAGAGAGATGGTAAAGTGGTAAAGGGTTACCACTTATTGCTCATGTAAGTGTCCTACATAATGATGTTGTTGTACCAGAGGGTAAAATGGAGGTGATGTGCGAAATTCTTTGTTAAAAGTGCGAAAGATGAATCTTGAAGATATTTGCAATCTAACTGTTATTATGATGGGGGCGAAGGAGGATCAGACAGATGATACAATTGACAAGAGATCATATGTAACGAAGTGGGCTCCAGACGAAGTGGATATCACGAGTGGTATAGTTGTGTGTTGAAGAATCTTAATATATTAGTGATAACTACGAGGAAGTGGCGGTGTGCAGTCAGAGAAATACCTCCTGTGTGTGATCAGGGTACAGTAGAAATATCTCTATCTTGTGTTCACGGTACAGTGGAAATATCTTTGGCGTGTGATTAGGGTACAATGAGAATATCTCTGGCGTGTGATAGCAATGTTTGATACGTATTCTTGTGTGTGGTTAGATAAGGGTAAAGTTGGCCATCTATCTTCATGCCTGTTTAATATATATATATATATATATATATATATATATATATATATATATATATATATATATATATATATATATATATAGATATATATATAATACTTAATCGCCGTCTTCCGCGTTAGCGAGGTAGCGCAAGGACACAGACGAAAGAATGGCCCAACCCACCCACATACACATGCATATACATAAACGCTCACTCACGCACATATACATACCTATATATTTCCACGTATACTTACGTATACATACACAGACATATTCATATATACATATGTACATATTCATACTTGCCGCCTTCATCCAAGTATGAATGGATATATATATATATATATATTACCCCAGGGTCAATTTCCATGAAAAAGGTCTGGAGGTACACATGATCTTTTTAAAGTGTCCTGCAGCCCAAATATGCGCTACTTCCAGTAGCCGGGTAATGCAGACTCTTTGCATTAAGGTCTTTGACGAGACTGTCCTCTCTAATGATACAGGTGACTTTTAACTCCTGGTGTAACCTCCAGCAGGCAGAGTCCTGTAACACCTCTTGTTCATAACTCAGTACAATGTCTCCGTTCATCGAACTGAACGTGCCCCCAAGGAGCGTGTGAACCAGGAACGTGTGACTCATTGTATCTAAACCCAATCTACAGACCTTTTTTTTTTTTTTCCCCAGGACGCGCCTTATAGCTAGCTAGTGACGTACCGGGGGTTCGACCCGGCTACCCTGAGGCTGCTGAACATCAAGTGTAGAATCGTGTTGCTGAGCGGGACAACACCTCTTTCAAGTTGCTATTCAGAGTTCCAAGGTTCGAAAAGCCTTACCAAGATATCAACCTTACTCGAGGATCATCTACAAGATGTCAACCTTACTCGAGGATCATCTACAAGATATCAACCTTACTCGAGGATCATCTACAAGATATTAACCTTACTCGAGGATCATCTACAAGATATCAACCTTACTCGAGGATCATCTACAAGATATCAACCTTACTCGAGGATCATCTATAAGATATCAACCTTACTCGAGGATCATCTACAAGATATCAACCTTACTCGAGGATCATCTACAAGATATCAACCTTACTCGAGGATCATCTACAAGATATCAGCCTTACTCGAGGATCATCTACAAGATATCAACCTTACTCGAGGATCATCTACAAGATATCAACCTTACTCGAGGATCATCTACAAGATATTAACCTTACTCGAGGATCATCTAGAGACAATAGATATTTCTTAATGCCTTAGTATTCCTCGAGGACGACATCAAAGTCGAGGGGAAAAAACATCCGAAGAAACTTAATGTTCAGGAAAGCACTTGAGAGTGTTGAGTCTTCAGGAAAACACTCCAGAGAACAGAGTTTGTTCTTACGTAGAACTCGAGTTTGTTCCCGTGTAGAACTCGAGTTTATTCCTACGTAGAACTCGAGTTTATTCCTGCGTAGAACTCGAATTTATTCCTGCGTAGAACTCGAGTTTATTCCTACGTAGAACTCGAGTTTGTTCCCGTGTAGAACTCGAGTTTATTCCTACGTAGAACTCGAGTTTATTCCTACGTAGAACTCGAGTTTGTTCCTGCGTAGAAGTCGAGTTTATTCCTTCGTAGAAATCAACTTTATTCCTGCGAAGAACTCGAGTTTATTCCTACGTAGAACTCGAGTTTATTCCTGCGTAGAACTCGAGTTTATTCCTGCGTGTCGTCGTCAAGTAACACTATTACCATCAGTCAGAATCTGAGTAAATGGACTTAACAACGCCCAGTCGTCATCGTCTTCGTCGTCTTCTTCTTCTTCTTTGCATTGATGTCATCACCTGCTTAATGCCGGGTTGGAGGGGTAGCGGGGCCTCTTGGGATCACGGATAACTTTTAGACAACCCTGATAACACATGATGACCTAGACGGTCTGTTGTGGTGGAGGGAAACCATCATTCTGGCTCGTCTGTGGTGAGGGGAACCCAAGGAGTTGCCCAGTGACCAGACCGCAGCGACCAGGCGACATTCTCCGCCTTACGTATCTCATTACCCCTTCTGCTGCGACGCCGGACCAACCGATACACTATAGAGTAGAGGGGCCCTGCAGGGCTCTTGGAAGGGGGAGGGTGGTTCTTCGGCAGAGTCGCTGCGGTTCGCTCCGCTGCACCGCCAGCCTCCACGACCGCTGATACAGATCTGAGATTATGGTCTCGATAAGCTCATAACTGTACACTAACTCTGGAACACAATAGATGGAAGGGAGGGGGAGAAGGGTAGGTAGGTCTGGAGGAGGAGGAGGAGGAGGAGGAGGAGGAGGATAAGGAGGAGGAGGAGGATAAGGAGGAGGAGGAGGAGGCCTGGAAGTTTAAGTGGGTGGGAGAAGGCATTGTGATGTGGTGTTATCAATGGTGATGTTATATCTATGATGTGGGTTTCTTGGGTAGAATGTAGACGCAACACCTACTTATAACTGTTGGGTTACGTGTAGTGGATGAGCAGATTTTCGTAACTGAGAGAGAGAGAGAGGAGAGAGAGAGAGAGATGAGAGAGAGAGAGAGGAGAGAGAGAGAGAGAGGAGAGAGAGAGAGAGATGAGAGAGAGAGAGAGAAGAGAGAGAGAGAGATGAGAGAGAGAGAGAGAGATGAGAGAGAGAGAGAGGAGAGAGAGAGAGAGAGAGAGATGAGAGAGAGAGAGAGGAGAGAGAGAGAGAGATGAGAGAGAGAGAGAGAGAGTAAGGGGCAGGTGGTGATGGGGGTGGAGATAGCAGCGGTAATCCGGTTGGCTGTACAGGTAAACATCCTTGGGGTCTTAGCCAGCACACAGGTCCAGCCTCCCTCCTCTCTCCACCACCATCCGAGGCAAACCTTCTTGCGTCACTGCACTAGTGTATCCGCCCCCCCCCCCTAGGGAATCGCGAGAGCCTCACCACTTCACTGCTGTCGTCAGTGCCACTAATTACACGACCACTCGCTATCCTGCCACTATCACTGTCAAACTCTTGTCATCTGAATATACATAAGGAAAACAGCTTCAGTTGGTGAGAAGCGCACATAGCCAGGCAAAGAGAGAGATGGAGGCAAGTAGAGAGAGCGTCCAGTGAAATCCGATACACAAAATAGCAGTGAAAATCGTAAGCAAAGTAGCAGTGAAATCTATGATATCATTGCTATTTATGCTGGAAATATATAAGAGAGAAAGGAGATAGACGCTCAACTTTATACATTACGAGATAATCATATGTATATATATATATATATAATATATAATATATATATATATATATTATCCCTGGGGATAGGGGATTAAGAATACTTCCCACCTATTCCCTGCGTGTCGTAGAAGGCGACTAAAAGGGGAGGGAGCGGGGGGGTGGAAATCCTCCCCTCTCGTTTTTTTTTTTTTTTATTTTCCAAAAGAAGGAACAGAGAAGGGGGCAGGTGTGGATATTCCCTCAGAGGC